>NW_028122448.1:0-84865 GCF_965194805.1 Balaenoptera borealis | reverse complement strand
AACTGGACTCAACACGCCCTATTCACCGCACAAGAATATATCTGACTAGTAATAATCTTACAGCCTATGTATTGATATCTCTCTGTTAGTGTGTCAAGTGGGTGGAAAGCGGCATAAACACAGCCGTGAAAAGCAGCTAAACCCCATTATGAAAATAAATTACTTTGAAAAACCCATGAAACAACGACAGTGAAAGAGATAGAAATTCTTACACAATGAGTTCAGGGGCTGTGATGCAACCTGGATTGACCATATCTAGACCCACAGCTGGATGAGACATAAGGGTGGACACTCTTGGGGCTGAGAGGTTTGGTGAGGTTGGGTGAGCAAACGCAGACCCTTTAAAGGAATACTGCGTGGTACCCATCGCATGGGTCCCAAATCTCCAGCTTCAAGGGCATCTTCCTACATCGAAAACATGCATGAGAAACCCAGAAGATGGTACACCGTGTGATGGGGAAAGGTTTCTAAAACGCACCTCATTTCTCATCTCCTTGTGCCCGGGTTCGCCATTCCAGCCGCTTTACTAGCAATCTCCCTACTTGGAGCATCAGCACCTTTAACCTCCTGTTCCGTACAGGTTGCAATTTGTCCTGAGGATGAACGGGAAGACGGGGAACCAACGAGAGACTAGCTCTTGGTGTCGGGACAGGCACAGGTCACTCCATTTTCCCATCAGGAAGAAGAATTAACCACAGGCTCAGCCTGCCCCCCGGAACCAGAACAGGGCCTGAAGCCATCCTGCGCTTTTGCGGCCAGCTCCCAAAAAAGCGAGTTGTAAAATGGAGGTTCAGGGCACTGCAATTCACAAACCTGCAGAGTTATAAATGATAACTCTCGTCCACAAATATATTGAGGGAAGGCAAAGAAGAGGATTTGAAATCAAGGCAGAATTGCAGGAAACAGATTTCAGGAGGTAGATACGAATCGCCTTTAAAGCACATGAAAAGCGGCAAAACGTTGACAATGATGCCCTTGGCCAAAAAGGGTGTATGCGTTTTTTCCTGAATATATTCAGGAAAAAACGCATACGCCCTTTTTGGCCAACCAAGCAACCTGGAAAGGCAAATCAGCGCTACAGAGAAGTCTCGCTTCCCATCGGTCAAAAGGGCCATGCTGAAAAAAGTGTCAAAACCAGAAATGCAGGACAGGCCATGGAGAAATGGGAGCCTTGCTACACTGATGGGCGGGATGTAAATTGCCAACAGCCACTCTGGAGAAGTGTACGGTGTGTCCTGAAACATCTGAAAAACACAGCTTAGAGAGCATAGGGCACTTCCACTCATGGGGGTATAAATTGGGAAAATGAAAAATCAGCAAGACACAAGCACCCCAAAGTTGAGGGCTGCTCTGTTGACAAGGACCTCCACTTCATTCCACCTTCAATATCCCAGGAAAGAGAAAAATGGATAAAGAAGTTGTGGTCCTTATGTACAATGGAATATCACTCAGCCATGAAATCAATGTCATAATGTTAGTAGCAGCATGATGAGTGGATTTAGGTACGACGATTCTAAGTGAAATAAGTCACACAGAAAAGGACACTTCTCCTAAGGTATCACTGATAGAGGGAATGTAAAAACCGTTACACTTGAACTGAATTACAAAACAGAACAGAGTCACACATGCAGAAAACACACTATGGCTGCTTAACGGGAAAGGTGAGGTGGGGTGATACATAAAACAAGGGTATCAAATTAGCTCAGATACCGTTCCATAAACCCAATATGTAGTAGACAAGACCTACTCCTTGCTCAGAGAACTGGACTCAACACGCCCTATTCACCGCACAAGAATATATCTGACTAGTAATAATCTTACAGCCTATGTATTGATATCTCTCTGTTAGTGTGTCAAGTGGGTGGAAAGCGGCATAAACACAGCCGTGAAAAGCAGCTAAACCCCATTATGAAAATAAATTACTTTGAAAAACCCATGAAACAACGACAGTGAAAGAGATAGAAATTCTTACACAATGAGTTCAGGGGCTGTGATGCAACCTGGATTGACCATATCTAGACCCACAGCTGGATGAGACATAAGGGTGGACACTCTTGGGGCTGAGAGGTTTGGTGAGGTTGGGTGAGCAAACGCAGACCCTTTAAAGGAATACTGCGTGGTACCCATCGCATGGGTCCCAAATCTCCAGCTTCAAGGGCATCTTCCTACATCGAAAACATGCATGAGAAACCCAGAAGATGGTACACCGTGTGATGGGGAAAGGTTTCTAAAACGCACCTCATTTCTCATCTCCTTGTGCCCGGGTTCGCCATTCCAGCCGCCTTACTAGCAATCTCCCTACTTGGAGCATCAGCACCTTTAACCTCCTGTTCCGTACAGGTTGCAATTTGTCCTGAGGATGAACGGGAAGACGGGGAACCAACGAGAGACTAGCTCTTGGTGTCGGGACAGGCACAGGTCACTCCATTTTCCCATCAGGAAGAAGAATTAACCACAGGCTCAGCCTGCCCCCCGGAACCAGAACAGGGCCTGAAGCCATCCTGCGCTTTTGCGGCCAGCTCCCAAAAAAGCGAGTTGTAAAATGGAGGTTCAGGGCACTGCAATTCACAAACCTGCAGAGTTATAAATGATAACTCTCGTCCACAAATATATTGAGGGAAGGCAAAGAAGAGGATTTGAAATCAAGGCAGAATTGCACGAAACAGATTTCAGGAGGTAGATACGAATCGCCTTTAAAGCACATGAAAAGCGGCAAAACGTTGACAATGATGCCCTTGGCCAAAAAGGGCGTATGCGTTTTTTCCTGAATATATTCAGGAAAAAACGCATACGCCCTTTTTGGCCAACCAAGCAACCTGGAAAGGCAAATCAGCGCTACAGAGAAGTCTCGCTTCCCATCGGTCAAAAGGGCCATGCTGAAAAAAGTGTCAAAACCAGAAATGCAGGACAGGCCATGGAGAAATGGGAGCCTTGCTACACTGATGGGCGGGATGTAAATTGCCAACAGCCACTCTGGAGAAGTGTACGGTGTGTCCTGAAACATCTGAAAAACACAGCTTAGAGAGCATAGGGCACTTCCACTCATGGGGGTATAAATTGGGAAAATGAAAAATCAGCAAGACACAAGCACCCCAAAGTTGAGGGCTGCTCTGTTGACAAGGACCTCCACTTCATTCCACCTTAAATATCCCAGGAAAGAGAAAAATGGATAAAGAAGTTGTGGTCCTTATGTACAATGGAATATCACTCAGCCATGAAATCAATGTCATAATGTTAGTAGCAGCATGATGAGTGGATTTAGGTACGACGATTCTAAGTGAAATAAGTCACACAGAAAAGGACACTTCTCCTAAGGTATCACTGATAGAGGGAATGTAAAAACCGTTACACTTGAACTGAATTACAAAACAGAACAGAGTCACACATGCAGAAAACACACTATGGCTGCTTAACGGGAAAGGTGAGGTGGGGTGATACATAAAACAAGGGTATCAAATTAGCTCAGATACCGTTCCATAAACCCAATATGTAGTAGACAAGACCTACTCCTTGCTCAGAGAACTGGACTCAACACGCCCTATTCACCGCACAAGAATATATCTGACTAGTAATAATCTTACAGCCTATGTATTGATATCTCTCTGTTAGTGTGTCAAGTGGGTGGAAAGCGGCATAAACACAGCCGTGAAAAGCAGCTAAACCCCATTATGAAAATAAATTACTTTGAAAAACCCATGAAACAACGACAGTGAAAGAGATAGAAATTCTTACACAATGAGTTCAGGGGCTGTGATGCAACCTGGATTGACCATATCTAGACCCACAGCTGGATGAGACATAAGGGTGGACACTCTTGGGGCTGAGAGGTTTGGTGAGGTTGGGTGAGCAAACGCAGACCCTTTAAAGGAATACTGCGTGGTACCCATCGCATGGGTCCCAAATCTCCAGCTTCAAGGGCATCTTCCTACATCGAAAACATGCATGAGAAACCCAGAAGATGGTACACCGTGTGATGGGGAAAGGTTTCTAAAACGCACCTCATTTCTCATCTCCTTGTGCCCGGGTTCGCCATTCCAGCCGCTTTACTAGCAATCTCCCTACTTGGAGCATCAGCACCTTTAACCTCCTGTTCCGTACAGGTTGCAATTTGTCCTGAGGATGAACGGGAAGACGGGGAACCAACGAGAGACTAGCTCTTGGTGTCGGGACAGGCACAGGTCACTCCATTTTCCCATCAGGAAGAAGAATTAACCACAGGCTCAGCCTGCCCCCCGGAACCAGAACAGGGCCTGAAGCCATCCTGCGCTTTTGCGGCCAGCTCCCAAAAAAGCGAGTTGTAAAATGGAGGTTCAGGGCACTGCAATTCACAAACCTGCAGAGTTATAAATGATAACTCTCGTCCACAAATATATTGAGGGAAGGCAAAGAAGAGGATTTGAAATCAAGGCAGAATTGCACGAAACAGATTTCAGGAGGTAGATACGAATCGCCTTTAAAGCACATGAAAAGCGGCAAAACGTTGACAATGATGCCCTTGGCCAAAAAGGGCGTATGCGTTTTTTCCTGAATATATTCAGGAAAAAACGCATACGCCCTTTTTGGCCAACCAAGCAACCTGGAAAGGCAAATCAGCGCTACAGAGAAGTCTCGCTTCCCATCGGTCAAAAGGGCCATGCTGAAAAAAGTGTCAAAACCAGAAATGCAGGACAGGCCATGGAGAAATGGGAGCCTTGCTACACTGATGGGCGGGATGTAAATTGCCAACAGCCACTCTGGAGAAGTGTACGGTGTGTCCTGAAACATCTGAAAAACACAGCTTAGAGAGCATAGGGCACTTCCACTCATGGGGGTATAAATTGGGAAAATGAAAAATCAGCAAGACACAAGCACCCCAAAGTTGAGGGCTGCTCTGTTGACAAGGACCTCCACTTCATTCCACCTTAAATATCCCAGGAAAGAGAAAAATGGATAAAGAAGTTGTGGTCCTTATGTACAATGGAATATCACTCAGCCATGAAATCAATGTCATAATGTTAGTAGCAGCATGATGAGTGGATTTAGGTACGACGATTCTAAGTGAAATAAGTCACACAGAAAAGGACACTTCTCCTAAGGTATCACTGATAGAGGGAATGTAAAAACCGTTACACTTGAACTGAATTACAAAACAGAACAGAGTCACACATGCAGAAAACACACTATGGCTGCTTAACGGGAAAGGTGAGGTGGGGTGATACATAAAACAAGGGTATCAAATTAGCTCAGATACCGTTCCATAAACCCAATATGTAGTAGACAAGACCTACTCCTTGCTCAGAGAACTGGACTCAACACGCCCTATTCACCGCACAAGAATATATCTGACTAGTAATAATCTTACAGCCTATGTATTGATATCTCTCTGTTAGTGTGTCAAGTGGGTGGAAAGCGGCATAAACACAGCCGTGAAAAGCAGCTAAACCCCATTATGAAAATAAATTACTTTGAAAAACCCATGAAACAACGACAGTGAAAGAGATAGAAATTCTTACACAATGAGTTCAGGGGCTGTGATGCAACCTGGATTGACCATATCTAGACCCACAGCTGGATGAGACATAAGGGTGGACACTCTTGGGGCTGAGAGGTTTGGTGAGGTTGGGTGAGCAAACGCAGACCCTTTAAAGTAATACTGCGTGGTACCCATCGCATGGGTCCCAAATCTCCAGCTTCAAGGGCATCTTCCTACATCGAAAACATGCATGAGAAACCCAGAAGATGGTACACCGTGTGATGGGGAAAGGTTTCTAAAACGCACCTCATTTCTCATCTCCTTGTGCCCGGGTTCGCCATTCCAGCCGCTTTACTAGCAATCTCCCTACTTGGAGCATCAGCACCTTTAACCTCCTGTTCCGTACAGGTTGCAATTTGTCCTGAGGATGAACGGGAAGACGGGGAACCAACGAGAGACTAGCTCTTGGTGTCGGGACAGGCACAGGTCACTCCATTTTCCCATCAGGAAGAAGAATTAACCACAGGCTCAGCCTGCCCCCCGGAACCAGAACAGGGCCTGAAGCCATCCTGCGCTTTTGCGGCCAGCTCCCAAAAAAGCGAGTTGTAAAATGGAGGTTCAGGGCACTGCAATTCACAAACCTGCAGAGTTATAAATGATAACTCTCGTCCACAAATATATTGAGGGAAGGCAAAGAAGAGGATTTGAAATCAAGGCAGAATTGCACGAAACAGATTTCAGGAGGTAGATACGAATCGCCTTTAAAGCACATGAAAAGCGGCAAAACGTTGACAATGATGCCCTTGGCCAAAAAGGGCGTATGCGTTTTTTCCTGAATATATTCAGGAAAAAACGCATACGCCCTTTTTGGCCAACCAAGCAACCTGGAAAGGCAAATCAGCGCTACAGAGAAGTCTCGCTTCCCATCGGTCAAAAGGGCCATGCTGAAAAAAGTGTCAAAACCAGAAATGCAGGACAGGCCATGGAGAAATGGGAGCCTTGCTACACTGATGGGCGGGATGTAAATTGCCAACAGCCACTCTGGAGAAGTGTACGGTGTGTCCTGAAACATCTGAAAAACACAGCTTAGAGAGCATAGGGCACTTCCACTCATGGGGGTATAAATTGGGAAAATGAAAAATCAGCAAGACACAAGCACCCCAAAGTTGAGGGCTGCTCTGTTGACAAGGACCTCCACTTCATTCCACCTTCAATATCCCAGGAAAGAGAAAAATGGATAAAGAAGTTGTGGTCCTTATGTACAATGGAATATCACTCAGCCATGAAATCAATGTCATAATGTTAGTAGCAGCATGATGAGTGGATTTAGGTACGACGATTCTAAGTGAAATAAGTCACACAGAAAAGGACACTTCTCCTAAGGTATCACTGATAGAGGGAATGTAAAAACCGTTACACTTGAACTGAATTACAAAACAGAACAGAGTCACACATGCAGAAAACACACTATGGCTGCTTAACGGGAAAGGTGAGGTGGGGTGATACATAAAACAAGGGTATCAAATTAGCTCAGATACCGTTCCATAAACCCAATATGTAGTAGACAAGACCTACTCCTTGCTCAGAGAACTGGACTCAACACGCCCTATTCACCGCACAAGAATATATCTGACTAGTAATAATCTTACAGCCTATGTATTGATATCTCTCTGTTAGTGTGTCAAGTGGGTGGAAAGCGGCATAAACACAGCCGTGAAAAGCAGCTAAACCCCATTATGAAAATAAATTACTTTGAAAAACCCATGAAACAACGACAGTGAAAGAGATAGAAATTCTTACACAATGAGTTCAGGGGCTGTGATGCAACCTGGATTGACCATATCTAGACCCACAGCTGGATGAGACATAAGGGTGGACACTCTTGGGGCTGAGAGGTTTGGTGAGGTTGGGTGAGCAAACGCAGACCCTTTAAAGGAATACTGCGTGGTACCCATCGCATGGGTCCCAAATCTCCAGCTTCAAGGGCATCTTCCTACATCGAAAACATGCATGAGAAACCCAGAAGATGGTACACCGTGTGATGGGGAAAGGTTTCTAAAACGCACCTCATTTCTCATCTCCTTGTGCCCGGGTTCGCCATTCCAGCCGCCTTACTAGCAATCTCCCTACTTGGAGCATCAGCACCTTTAACCTCCTGTTCCGTACAGGTTGCAATTTGTCCTGAGGATGAACGGGAAGACGGGGAACCAACGAGAGACTAGCTCTTGGTGTCGGGACAGGCACAGGTCACTCCATTTTCCCATCAGGAAGAAGAATTAACCACAGGCTCAGCCTGCCCCCCGGAACCAGAACAGGGCCTGAAGCCATCCTGCGCTTTTGCGGCCAGCTCCCAAAAAAGCGAGTTGTAAAATGGAGGTTCAGGGCACTGCAATTCACAAACCTGCAGAGTTATAAATGATAACTCTCGTCCACAAATATATTGAGGGAAGGCAAAGAAGAGGATTTGAAATCAAGGCAGAATTGCACGAAACAGATTTCAGGAGGTAGATACGAATCGCCTTTAAAGCACATGAAAAGCGGCAAAACGTTGACAATGATGCCCTTGGCCAAAAAGGGCGTATGCGTTTTTTCCTGAATATATTCAGGAAAAAACGCATACGCCCTTTTTGGCCAACCAAGCAACCTGGAAAGGCAAATCAGCGCTACAGAGAAGTCTCGCTTCCCATCGGTCAAAAGGGCCATGCTGAAAAAAGTGTCAAAACCAGAAATGCAGGACAGGCCATGGAGAAATGGGAGCCTTGCTACACTGATGGGCGGGATGTAAATTGCCAACAGCCACTCTGGAGAAGTGTACGGTGTGTCCTGAAACATCTGAAAAACACAGCTTAGAGAGCATAGGGCACTTCCACTCATGGGGGTATAAATTGGGAAAATGAAAAATCAGCAAGACACAAGCACCCCAAAGTTGAGGGCTGCTCTGTTGACAAGGACCTCCACTTCATTCCACCTTAAATATCCCAGGAAAGAGAAAAATGGATAAAGAAGTTGTGGTCCTTATGTACAATGGAATATCACTCAGCCATGAAATCAATGTCATAATGTTAGTAGCAGCATGATGAGTGGATTTAGGTACGACGATTCTAAGTGAAATAAGTCACACAGAAAAGGACACTTCTCCTAAGGTATCACTGATAGAGGGAATGTAAAAACCGTTACACTTGAACTGAATTACAAAACAGAACAGAGTCACACATGCAGAAAACACACTATGGCTGCTTAACGGGAAAGGTGAGGTGGGGTGATACATAAAACAAGGGTATCAAATTAGCTCAGATACCGTTCCATAAACCCAATATGTAGTAGACAAGACCTACTCCTTGCTCAGAGAACTGGACTCAACACGCCCTATTCACCGCACAAGAATATATCTGACTAGTAATAATCTTACAGCCTATGTATTGATATCTCTCTGTTAGTGTGTCAAGTGGGTGGAAAGCGGCATAAACACAGCCGTGAAAAGCAGCTAAACCCCATTATGAAAATAAATTACTTTGAAAAACCCATGAAACAACGACAGTGAAAGAGATAGAAATTCTTACACAATGAGTTCAGGGGCTGTGATGCAACCTGGATTGACCATATCTAGACCCACAGCTGGATGAGACATAAGGGTGGACACTCTTGGGGCTGAGAGGTTTGGTGAGGTTGGGTGAGCAAACGCAGACCCTTTAAAGGAATACTGCGTGGTACCCATCGCATGGGTCCCAAATCTCCAGCTTCAAGGGCATCTTCCTACATCGAAAACATGCATGAGAAACCCAGAAGATGGTACACCGTGTGATGGGGAAAGGTTTCTAAAACGCACCTCATTTCTCATCTCCTTGTGCCCGGGTTCGCCATTCCAGCCGCTTTACTAGCAATCTCCCTACTTGGAGCATCAGCACCTTTAACCTCCTGTTCCGTACAGGTTGCAATTTGTCCTGAGGATGAACGGGAAGACGGGGAACCAACGAGAGACTAGCTCTTGGTGTCGGGACAGGCACAGGTCACTCCATTTTCCCATCAGGAAGAAGAATTAACCACAGGCTCAGCCTGCCCCCCGGAACCAGAACAGGGCCTGAAGCCATCCTGCGCTTTTGCGGCCAGCTCCCAAAAAAGCGAGTTGTAAAATGGAGGTTCAGGGCACTGCAATTCACAAACCTGCAGAGTTATAAATGATAACTCTCGTCCACAAATATATTGAGGGAAGGCAAAGAAGAGGATTTGAAATCAAGGCAGAATTGCACGAAACAGATTTCAGGAGGTAGATACGAATCGCCTTTAAAGCACATGAAAAGCGGCAAAACGTTGACAATGATGCCCTTGGCCAAAAAGGGCGTATGCGTTTTTTCCTGAATATATTCAGGAAAAAACGCATACGCCCTTTTTGGCCAACCAAGCAACCTGGAAAGGCAAATCAGCGCTACAGAGAAGTCTCGCTTCCCATCGGTCAAAAGGGCCATGCTGAAAAAAGTGTCAAAACCAGAAATGCAGGACAGGCCATGGAGAAATGGGAGCCTTGCTACACTGATGGGCGGGATGTAAATTGCCAACAGCCACTCTGGAGAAGTGTACGGTGTGTCCTGAAACATCTGAAAAACACAGCTTAGAGAGCATAGGGCACTTCCACTCATGGGGGTATAAATTGGGAAAATGAAAAATCAGCAAGACACAAGCACCCCAAAGTTGAGGGCTGCTCTGTTGACAAGGACCTCCACTTCATTCCACCTTCAATATCCCAGGAAAGAGAAAAATGGATAAAGAAGTTGTGGTCCTTATGTACAATGGAATATCACTCAGCCATGAAATCAATGTCATAATGTTAGTAGCAGCATGATGAGTGGATTTAGGTACGACGATTCTAAGTGAAATAAGTCACACAGAAAAGGACACTTCTCCTAAGGTATCACTGATAGAGGGAATGTAAAAACCGTTACACTTGAACTGAATTACAAAACAGAACAGAGTCACACATGCAGAAAACACACTATGGCTGCTTAACGGGAAAGGTGAGGTGGGGTGATACATAAAACAAGGGTATCAAATTAGCTCAGATACCGTTCCATAAACCCAATATGTAGTAGACAAGACCTACTCCTTGCTCAGAGAACTGGACTCAACACGCCCTATTCACCGCACAAGAATATATCTGACTAGTAATAATCTTACAGCCTATGTATTGATATCTCTCTGTTAGTGTGTCAAGTGGGTGGAAAGCGGCATAAACACAGCCGTGAAAAGCAGCTAAACCCCATTATGAAAATAAATTACTTTGAAAAACCCATGAAACAACGACAGTGAAAGAGATAGAAATTCTTACACAATGAGTTCAGGGGCTGTGATGCAACCTGGATTGACCATATCTAGACCCACAGCTGGATGAGACATAAGGGTGGACACTCTTGGGGCTGAGAGGTTTGGTGAGGTTGGGTGAGCAAACGCAGACCCTTTAAAGTAATACTGCGTGGTACCCATCGCATGGGTCCCAAATCTCCAGCTTCAAGGGCATCTTCCTACATCGAAAACATGCATGAGAAACCCAGAAGATGGTACACCGTGTGATGGGGAAAGGTTTCTAAAACGCACCTCATTTCTCATCTCCTTGTGCCCGGGTTCGCCATTCCAGCCGCTTTACTAGCAATCTCCCTACTTGGAGCATCAGCACCTTTAACCTCCTGTTCCGTACAGGTTGCAATTTGTCCTGAGGATGAACGGGAAGACGGGGAACCAACGAGAGACTAGCTCTTGGTGTCGGGACAGGCACAGGTCACTCCATTTTCCCATCAGGAAGAAGAATTAACCACAGGCTCAGCCTGCCCCCCGGAACCAGAACAGGGCCTGAAGCCATCCTGCGCTTTTGCGGCCAGCTCCCAAAAAAGCGAGTTGTAAAATGGAGGTTCAGGGCACTGCAATTCACAAACCTGCAGAGTTATAAATGATAACTCTCGTCCACAAATATATTGAGGGAAGGCAAAGAAGAGGATTTGAAATCAAGGCAGAATTGCACGAAACAGATTTCAGGAGGTAGATACGAATCGCCTTTAAAGCACATGAAAAGCGGCAAAACGTTGACAATGATGCCCTTGGCCAAAAAGGGCGTATGCGTTTTTTCCTGAATATATTCAGGAAAAAACGCATACGCCCTTTTTGGCCAACCAAGCAACCTGGAAAGGCAAATCAGCGCTACAGAGAAGTCTCGCTTCCCATCGGTCAAAAGGGCCATGCTGAAAAAAGTGTCAAAACCAGAAATGCAGGACAGGCCATGGAGAAATGGGAGCCTTGCTACACTGATGGGCGGGATGTAAATTGCCAACAGCCACTCTGGAGAAGTGTACGGTGTGTCCTGAAACATCTGAAAAACACAGCTTAGAGAGCATAGGGCACTTCCACTCATGGGGGTATAAATTGGGAAAATGAAAAATCAGCAAGACACAAGCACCCCAAAGTTGAGGGCTGCTCTGTTGACAAGGACCTCCACTTCATTCCACCTTAAATATCCCAGGAAAGAGAAAAATGGATAAAGAAGTTGTGGTCCTTATGTACAATGGAATATCACTCAGCCATGAAATCAATGTCATAATGTTAGTAGCAGCATGATGAGTGGATTTAGGTACGACGATTCTAAGTGAAATAAGTCACACAGAAAAGGACACTTCTCCTAAGGTATCACTGATAGAGGGAATGTAAAAACCGTTACACTTGAACTGAATTACAAAACAGAACAGAGTCACACATGCAGAAAACACACTATGGCTGCTTAACGGGAAAGGTGAGGTGGGGTGATACATAAAACAAGGGTATCAAATTAGCTCAGATACCGTTCCATAAACCCAATATGTAGTAGACAAGACCTACTCCTTGCTCAGAGAACTGGACTCAACACGCCCTATTCACCGCACAAGAATATATCTGACTAGTAATAATCTTAAAGCCTATGTATTGATATCTCTCTGTTAGTGTGTCAAGTGGGTGGAAAGCGGCATAAACACAGCCGTGAAAAGCAGCTAAACCCCATTATGAAAATAAATTACTTTGAAAAACCCATGAAACAACGACAGTGAAAGAGATAGAAATTCTTACACAATGAGTTCAGGGGCTGTGATGCAACCTGGATTGACCATATCTAGACCCACAGCTGGATGAGACATAAGGGTGGACACTCTTGGGGCTGAGAGGTTTGGTGAGGTTGGGTGAGCAAACGCAGACCCTTTAAAGGAATACTGCGTGGTACCCATCGCATGGGTCCCAAATCTCCAGCTTCAAGGGCATCTTCCTACATCGAAAACATGCATGAGAAACCCAGAAGATGGTACACCGTGTGATGGGGAAAGGTTTCTAAAACGCACCTCATTTCTCATCTCCTTGTGCCCGGGTTCGCCATTCCAGCCGCTTTACTAGCAATCTCCCTACTTGGAGCATCAGCACCTTTAACCTCCTGTTCCGTACAGGTTGCAATTTGTCCTGAGGATGAACGGGAAGACGGGGAACCAACGAGAGACTAGCTCTTGGTGTCGGGACAGGCACAGGTCACTCCATTTTCCCATCAGGAAGAAGAATTAACCACAGGCTCAGCCTGCCCCCCGGAACCAGAACAGGGCCTGAAGCCATCCTGCGCTTTTGCGGCCAGCTCCCAAAAAAGCGAGTTGTAAAATGGAGGTTCAGGGCACTGCAATTCACAAACCTGCAGAGTTATAAATGATAACTCTCGTCCACAAATATATTGAGGGAAGGCAAAGAAGAGGATTTGAAATCAAGGCAGAATTGCACGAAACAGATTTCAGGAGGTAGATACGAATCGCCTTTAAAGCACATGAAAAGCGGCAAAACGTTGACAATGATGCCCTTGGCCAAAAAGGGCGTATGCGTTTTTTCCTGAATATATTCAGGAAAAAACGCATACGCCCTTTTTGGCCAACCAAGCAACCTGGAAAGGCAAATCAGCGCTACAGAGAAGTCTCGCTTCCCATCGGTCAAAAGGGCCATGCTGAAAAAAGTGTCAAAACCAGAAATGCAGGACAGGCCATGGAGAAATGGGAGCCTTGCTACACTGATGGGCGGGATGTAAATTGCCAACAGCCACTCTGGAGAAGTGTACGGTGTGTCCTGAAACATCTGAAAAACACAGCTTAGAGAGCATAGGGCACTTCCACTCATGGGGGTATAAATTGGGAAAATGAAAAATCAGCAAGACACAAGCACCCCAAAGTTGAGGGCTGCTCTGTTGACAAGGACCTCCACTTCATTCCACCTTAAATATCCCAGGAAAGAGAAAAATGGATAAAGAAGTTGTGGTCCTTATGTACAATGGAATATCACTCAGCCATGAAATCAATGTCATAATGTTAGTAGCAGCATGATGAGTGGATTTAGGTACGACGATTCTAAGTGAAATAAGTCACACAGAAAAGGACACTTCTCCTAAGGTATCACTGATAGAGGGAATGTAAAAACCGTTACACTTGAACTGAATTACAAAACAGAACAGAGTCACACATGCAGAAAACACACTATGGCTGCTTAACGGGAAAGGTGAGGTGGGGTGATACATAAAACAAGGGTATCAAATTAGCTCAGATACCGTTCCATAAACCCAATATGTAGTAGACAAGACCTACTCCTTGCTCAGAGAACTGGACTCAACACGCCCTATTCACCGCACAAGAATATATCTGACTAGTAATAATCTTAAAGCCTATGTATTGATATCTCTCTGTTAGTGTGTCAAGTGGGTGGAAAGCGGCATAAACACAGCCGTGAAAAGCAGCTAAACCCCATTATGAAAATAAATTACTTTGAAAAACCCATGAAACAACGACAGTGAAAGAGATAGAAATTCTTACACAATGAGTTCAGGGGCTGTGATGCAACCTGGATTGACCATATCTAGACCCACAGCTGGATGAGACATAAGGGTGGACACTCTTGGGGCTGAGAGGTTTGGTGAGGTTGGGTGAGCAAACGCAGACCCTTTAAAGGAATACTGCGTGGTACCCATCGCATGGGTCCCAAATCTCCAGCTTCAAGGGCATCTTCCTACATCGAAAACATGCATGAGAAACCCAGAAGATGGTACACCGTGTGATGGGGAAAGGTTTCTAAAACGCACCTCATTTCTCATCTCCTTGTGCCCGGGTTCGCCATTCCAGCCGCTTTACTAGCAATCTCCCTACTTGGAGCATCAGCACCTTTAACCTCCTGTTCCGTACAGGTTGCAATTTGTCCTGAGGATGAACGGGAAGACGGGGAACCAACGAGAGACTAGCTCTTGGTGTCGGGACAGGCACAGGTCACTCCATTTTCCCATCAGGAAGAAGAATTAACCACAGGCTCAGCCTGCCCCCCGGAACCAGAACAGGGCCTGAAGCCATCCTGCGCTTTTGCGGCCAGCTCCCAAAAAAGCGAGTTGTAAAATGGAGGTTCAGGGCACTGCAATTCACAAACCTGCAGAGTTATAAATGATAACTCTCGTCCACAAATATATTGAGGGAAGGCAAAGAAGAGGATTTGAAATCAAGGCAGAATTGCACGAAACAGATTTCAGGAGGTAGATACGAATCGCCTTTAAAGCACATGAAAAGCGGCAAAACGTTGACAATGATGCCCTTGGCCAAAAAGGGCGTATGCGTTTTTTCCTGAATATATTCAGGAAAAAACGCATACGCCCTTTTTGGCCAACCAAGCAACCTGGAAAGGCAAATCAGCGCTACAGAGAAGTCTCGCTTCCCATCGGTCAAAAGGGCCATGCTGAAAAAAGTGTCAAAACCAGAAATGCAGGACAGGCCATGGAGAAATGGGAGCCTTGCTACACTGATGGGCGGGATGTAAATTGCCAACAGCCACTCTGGAGAAGTGTACGGTGTGTCCTGAAACATCTGAAAAACACAGCTTAGAGAGCATAGGGCACTTCCACTCATGGGGGTATAAATTGGGAAAATGAAAAATCAGCAAGACACAAGCACCCCAAAGTTGAGGGCTGCTCTGTTGACAAGGACCTCCACTTCATTCCACCTTCAATATCCCAGGAAAGAGAAAAATGGATAAAGAAGTTGTGGTCCTTATGTACAATGGAATATCACTCAGCCATGAAATCAATGTCATAATGTTAGTAGCAGCATGATGAGTGGATTTAGGTACGACGATTCTAAGTGAAATAAGTCACACAGAAAAGGACACTTCTCCTAAGGTATCACTGATAGAGGGAATGTAAAAACCGTTACACTTGAACTGAATTACAAAACAGAACAGAGTCACACATGCAGAAAACACACTATGGCTGCTTAACGGGAAAGGTGAGGTGGGGTGATACATAAAACAAGGGTATCAAATTAGCTCAGATACCGTTCCATAAACCCAATATGTAGTAGACAAGACCTACTCCTTGCTCAGAGAACTGGACTCAACACGCCCTATTCACCGCACAAGAATATATCTGACTAGTAATAATCTTACAGCCTATGTATTGATATCTCTCTGTTAGTGTGTCAAGTGGGTGGAAAGCGGCATAAACACAGCCGTGAAAAGCAGCTAAACCCCATTATGAAAATAAATTACTTTGAAAAACCCATGAAACAACGACAGTGAAAGAGATAGAAATTCTTACACAATGAGTTCAGGGGCTGTGATGCAACCTGGATTGACCATATCTAGACCCACAGCTGGATGAGACATAAGGGTGGACACTCTTGGGGCTGAGAGGTTTGGTGAGGTTGGGTGAGCAAACGCAGACCCTTTAAAGGAATACTGCGTGGTACCCATCGCATGGGTCCCAAATCTCCAGCTTCAAGGGCATCTTCCTACATCGAAAACATGCATGAGAAACCCAGAAGATGGTACACCGTGTGATGGGGAAAGGTTTCTAAAACGCACCTCATTTCTCATCTCCTTGTGCCCGGGTTCGCCATTCCAGCCGCTTTACTAGCAATCTCCCTACTTGGAGCATCAGCACCTTTAACCTCCTGTTCCGTACAGGTTGCAATTTGTCCTGAGGATGAACGGGAAGACGGGGAACCAACGAGAGACTAGCTCTTGGTGTCGGGACAGGCACAGGTCACTCCATTTTCCCATCAGGAAGAAGAATTAACCACAGGCTCAGCCTGCCCCCCGGAACCAGAACAGGGCCTGAAGCCATCCTGCGCTTTTGCGGCCAGCTCCCAAAAAAGCGAGTTGTAAAATGGAGGTTCAGGGCACTGCAATTCACAAACCTGCAGAGTTATAAATGATAACTCTCGTCCACAAATATATTGAGGGAAGGCAAAGAAGAGGATTTGAAATCAAGGCAGAATTGCACGAAACAGATTTCAGGAGGTAGATACGAATCGCCTTTAAAGCACATGAAAAGCGGCAAAACGTTGACAATGATGCCCTTGGCCAAAAAGGGCGTATGCGTTTTTTCCTGAATATATTCAGGAAAAAACGCATACGCCCTTTTTGGCCAACCAAGCAACCTGGAAAGGCAAATCAGCGCTACAGAGAAGTCTCGCTTCCCATCGGTCAAAAGGGCCATGCTGAAAAAAGTGTCAAAACCAGAAATGCAGGACAGGCCATGGAGAAATGGGAGCCTTGCTACACTGATGGGCGGGATGTAAATTGCCAACAGCCACTCTGGAGAAGTGTACGGTGTGTCCTGAAACATCTGAAAAACACAGCTTAGAGAGCATAGGGCACTTCCACTCATGGGGGTATAAATTGGGAAAATGAAAAATCAGCAAGACACAAGCACCCCAAAGTTGAGGGCTGCTCTGTTGACAAGGACCTCCACTTCATTCCACCTTCAATATCCCAGGAAAGAGAAAAATGGATAAAGAAGTTGTGGTCCTTATGTACAATGGAATATCACTCAGCCATGAAATCAATGTCATAATGTTAGTAGCAGCATGATGAGTGGATTTAGGTACGACGATTCTAAGTGAAATAAGTCACACAGAAAAGGACACTTCTCCTAAGGTATCACTGATAGAGGGAATGTAAAAACCGTTACACTTGAACTGAATTACAAAACAGAACAGAGTCACACATGCAGAAAACACACTATGGCTGCTTAACGGGAAAGGTGAGGTGGGGTGATACATAAAACAAGGGTATCAAATTAGCTCAGATACCGTTCCATAAACCCAATATGTAGTAGACAAGACCTACTCCTTGCTCAGAGAACTGGACTCAACACGCCCTATTCACCGCACAAGAATATATCTGACTAGTAATAATCTTACAGCCTATGTATTGATATCTCTCTGTTAGTGTGTCAAGTGGGTGGAAAGCGGCATAAACACAGCCGTGAAAAGCAGCTAAACCCCATTATGAAAATAAATTACTTTGAAAAACCCATGAAACAACGACAGTGAAAGAGATAGAAATTCTTACACAATGAGTTCAGGGGCTGTGATGCAACCTGGATTGACCATATCTAGACCCACAGCTGGATGAGACATAAGGGTGGACACTCTTGGGGCTGAGAGGTTTGGTGAGGTTGGGTGAGCAAACGCAGACCCTTTAAAGGAATACTGCGTGGTACCCATTGCATGGGTCCCAAATCTCCAGCTTCAAGGGCATCTTCCTACATCGAAAACATGCATGAGAAACCCAGAAGATGGTACACCGTGTGATGGGGAAAGGTTTCTAAAACGCACCTCATTTCTCATCTCCTTGTGCCCGGGTTCGCCATTCCAGCCGCTTTACTAGCAATCTCCCTACTTGGAGCATCAGCACCTTTAACCTCCTGTTCCGTACAGGTTGCAATTTGTCCTGAGGATGAACGGGAAGACGGGGAACCAACGAGAGACTAGCTCTTGGTGTCGGGACAGGCACAGGTCACTCCATTTTCCCATCAGGAAGAAGAATTAACCACAGGCTCAGCCTGCCCCCCGGAACCAGAACAGGGCCTGAAGCCATCCTGCGCTTTTGCGGCCAGCTCCCAAAAAAGCGAGTTGTAAAATGGAGGTTCAGGGCACTGCAATTCACAAACCTGCAGAGTTATAAATGATAACTCTCGTCCACAAATATATTGAGGGAAGGCAAAGAAGAGGATTTGAAATCAAGGCAGAATTGCACGAAACAGATTTCAGGAGGTAGATACGAATCGCCTTTAAAGCACATGAAAAGCGGCAAAACGTTGACAATGATGCCCTTGGCCAAAAAGGGCGTATGCGTTTTTTCCTGAATATATTCAGGAAAAAACGCATACGCCCTTTTTGGCCAACCAAGCAACCTGGAAAGGCAAATCAGCGCTACAGAGAAGTCTCGCTTCCCATCGGTCAAAAGGGCCATGCTGAAAAAAGTGTCAAAACCAGAAATGCAGGACAGGCCATGGAGAAATGGGAGCCTTGCTACACTGATGGGCGGGATGTAAATTGCCAACAGCCACTCTGGAGAAGTGTACGGTGTGTCCTGAAACATCTGAAAAACACAGCTTAGAGAGCATAGGGCACTTCCACTCATGGGGGTATAAATTGGGAAAATGAAAAATCAGCAAGACACAAGCACCCCAAAGTTGAGGGCTGCTCTGTTGACAAGGACCTCCACTTCATTCCACCTTAAATATCCCAGGAAAGAGAAAAATGGATAAAGAAGTTGTGGTCCTTATGTACAATGGAATATCACTCAGCCATGAAATCAATGTCATAATGTTAGTAGCAGCATGATGAGTGGATTTAGGTACGACGATTCTAAGTGAAATAAGTCACACAGAAAAGGACACTTCTCCTAAGGTATCACTGATAGAGGGAATGTAAAAACCGTTACACTTGAACTGAATTACAAAACAGAACAGAGTCACACATGCAGAAAACACACTATGGCTGCTTAACGGGAAAGGTGAGGTGGGGTGATACATAAAACAAGGGTATCAAATTAGCTCAGATACCGTTCCATAAACCCAATATGTAGTAGACAAGACCTACTCCTTGCTCAGAGAACTGGACTCAACACGCCCTATTCACCGCACAAGAATATATCTGACTAGTAATAATCTTACAGCCTATGTATTGATATCTCTCTGTTAGTGTGTCAAGTGGGTGGAAAGCGGCATAAACACAGCCGTGAAAAGCAGCTAAACCCCATTATGAAAATAAATTACTTTGAAAAACCCATGAAACAACGACAGTGAAAGAGATAGAAATTCTTACACAATGAGTTCAGGGGCTGTGATGCAACCTGGATTGACCATATCTAGACCCACAGCTGGATGAGACATAAGGGTGGACACTCTTGGGGCTGAGAGGTTTGGTGAGGTTGGGTGAGCAAACGCAGACCCTTTAAAGGAATACTGCGTGGTACCCATCGCATGGGTCCCAAATCTCCAGCTTCAAGGGCATCTTCCTACATCGAAAACATGCATGAGAAACCCAGAAGATGGTACACCGTGTGATGGGGAAAGGTTTCTAAAACGCACCTCATTTCTCATCTCCTTGTGCCCGGGTTCGCCATTCCAGCCGCTTTACTAGCAATCTCCCTACTTGGAGCATCAGCACCTTTAACCTCCTGTTCCGTACAGGTTGCAATTTGTCCTGAGGATGAACGGGAAGACGGGGAACCAACGAGAGACTAGCTCTTGGTGTCGGGACAGGCACAGGTCACTCCATTTTCCCATCAGGAAGAAGAATTAACCACAGGCTCAGCCTGCCCCCCGGAACCAGAACAGGGCCTGAAGCCATCCTGCGCTTTTGCGGCCAGCTCCCAAAAACGCGAGTTGTAAAATGGAGGTTCAGGGCACTGCAATTCACAAACCTGCAGAGTTATAAATGATAACTCTCGTCCACAAATATATTGAGGGAAGGCAAAGAAGAGGATTTGAAATCAAGGCAGAATTGCACGAAACAGATTTCAGGAGGTAGATACGAATTGCCTTTAAAGCACATGAAAAGCGGCAAAACGTTGACAATGATGCCCTTGGCCAAAAAGGGCGTATGCGTTTTTTCCTGAATATATTCAGGAAAAAACGCATACGCCCTTTTTGGCCAACCAAGCAACCTGGAAAGGCAAATCAGCGCTACAGAGAAGTCTCGCTTCCCATCGGTCAAAAGGGCCATGCTGAAAAAAGTGTCAAAACCAGAAATGCAGGACAGGCCATGGAGAAATGGGAGCCTTGCTACACTGATGGGCGGGATGTAAATTGCCAACAGCCACTCTGGAGAAGTGTACGGTGTGTCCTGAAACATCTGAAAAACACAGCTTAGAGAGCATAGGGCACTTCCACTCATGGGGGTATAAATTGGGAAAATGAAAAATCAGCAAGACACAAGCACCCCAAAGTTGAGGGCTGCTCTGTTGACAAGGACCTCCACTTCATTCCACCTTAAATATCCAAGGAAAGAGAAAAATGGATAAAGAAGTTGTGGTCCTTATGTACAATGGAATATCACTCAGCCATGAAATCAATGTCATAAGGTTAGTAGCAGCATGATGAGTGGATTTAGGTACGACGATTCTAAGTGAAATAAGTCACACAGAAAAGGACACTTCTCCTAAGGTATCACTGATAGAGGGAATGTAAAAACCGTTACACTTGAACTGAATTACAAAACAGAACAGAGTCACACATGCAGAAAACACACTATGGCTGCTTAACGGGAAAGGTGAGGTGGGGTGATACATAAAACAAGGGTATCAAATTAGCTCAGATACCGTTCCATAAACCCAATATGTAGTAGACAAGACCTACTCCTTGCTCAGAGAACTGGACTCAACACGCCCTATTCACCGCACAAGAATATATCTGACTAGTAATAATCTTACAGCCTATGTATTGATATCTCTCTGTTAGTGTGTCAAGTGGGTGGAAAGCGGCATAAACACAGCCGTGAAAAGCAGCTAAACCCCATTATGAAAATAAATTACTTTGAAAAACCCATGAAACAACGACAGTGAAAGAGATAGAAATTCTTACACAATGAGTTCAGGGGCTGTGATGCAACCTGGATTGACCATATCTAGACCCACAGCTGGATGAGACATAAGGGTGGACACTCTTGGGGCTGAGAGGTTTGGTGAGGTTGGGTGAGCAAACGCAGACCCTTTAAAGTAATACTGCGTGGTACCCATTGCATGGGTCCCAAATCTCCAGCTTCAAGGGCATCTTCCTACATCGAAAACATGCATGAGAAACCCAGAAGATGGTACACCGTGTGATGGGGAAAGGTTTCTAAAACGCACCTCATTTCTCATCTCCTTGTGCCCGGGTTCGCCATTCCAGCCGCTTTACTAGCAATCTCCCTACTTGGAGCATCAGCACCTTTAACCTCCTGTTCCGTACAGGTTGCAATTTGTCCTGAGGATGAACGGGAAGACGGGGAACCAACGAGAGACTAGCTCTTGGTGTCGGGACAGGCACAGGTCACTCCATTTTCCCATCAGGAAGAAGAATTAACCACAGGCTCAGCCTGCCCCCCGGAACCAGAACAGGGCCTGAAGCCATCCTGCGCTTTTGCGGCCAGCTCCCAAAAAAGCGAGTTGTAAAATGGAGGTTCAGGGCACTGCAATTCACAAACCTGCAGAGTTATAAATGATAACTCTCGTCCACAAATATATTGAGGGAAGGCAAAGAAGAGGATTTGAAATCAAGGCAGAATTGCACGAAACAGATTTCAGGAGGTAGATACGAATCGCCTTTAAAGCACATGAAAAGCGGCAAAACGTTGACAATGATGCCCTTGGCCAAAAAGGGCGTATGCGTTTTTTCCTGAATATATTCAGGAAAAAACGCATACGCCCTTTTTGGCCAACCAAGCAACCTGGAAAGGCAAATCAGCGCTACAGAGAAGTCTCGCTTCCCATCGGTCAAAAGGGCCATGCTGAAAAAAGTGTCAAAACCAGAAATGCAGGACAGGCCATGGAGAAATGGGAGCCTTGCTACACTGATGGGCGGGATGTAAATTGCCAACAGCCACTCTGGAGAAGTGTACGGTGTGTCCTGAAACATCTGAAAAACACAGCTTAGAGAGCATAGGGCACTTCCACTCATGGGGGTATAAATTGGGAAAATGAAAAATCAGCAAGACACAAGCACCCCAAAGTTGAGGGCTGCTCTGTTGACAAGGACCTCCACTTCATTCCACCTTCAATATCCCAGGAAAGAGAAAAATGGATAAAGAAGTTGTGGTCCTTATGTACAATGGAATATCACTCAGCCATGAAATCAATGTCATAATGTTAGTAGCAGCATGATGAGTGGATTTAGGTACGACGATTCTAAGTGAAATAAGTCACACAGAAAAGGACACTTCTCCTAAGGTATCACTGATAGAGGGAATGTAAAAACCGTTACACTTGAACTGAATTACAAAACAGAACAGAGTCACACATGCAGAAAACACACTATGGCTGCTTAACGGGAAAGGTGAGGTGGGGTGATACATAAAACAAGGGTATCAAATTAGCTCAGATACCGTTCCATAAACCCAATATGTAGTAGACAAGACCTACTCCTTGCTCAGAGAACTGGACTCAACACGCCCTATTCACCGCACAAGAATATATCTGACTAGTAATAATCTTACAGCCTATGTATTGATATCTCTCTGTTAGTGTGTCAAGTGGGTGGAAAGCGGCATAAACACAGCCGTGAAAAGCAGCTAAACCCCATTATGAAAATAAATTACTTTGAAAAACCCATGAAACAACGACAGTGAAAGAGATAGAAATTCTTACACAATGAGTTCAGGGGCTGTGATGCAACCTGGATTGACCATATCTAGACCCACAGCTGGATGAGACATAAGGGTGGACACTCTTGGGGCTGAGAGGTTTGGTGAGGTTGGGTGAGCAAACGCAGACCCTTTAAAGGAATACTGCGTGGTACCCATCGCATGGGTCCCAAATCTCCAGCTTCAAGGGCATCTTCCTACATCGAAAACATGCATGAGAAACCCAGAAGATGGTACACCGTGTGATGGGGAAAGGTTTCTAAAACGCACCTCATTTCTCATCTCCTTGTGCCCGGGTTCGCCATTCCAGCCACTTTACTAGCAATCTCCCTACTTGGAGCATCAGCACCTTTAACCTCCTGTTCCGTACAGGTTGCAATTTGTCCTGAGGATGAACGGGAAGACGGGGAACCAACGAGAGACTAGCTCTTGGTGTCGGGACAGGCACAGGTCACTCCATTTTCCCATCAGGAAGAAGAATTAACCACAGGCTCAGCCTGCCCCCCGGAACCAGAACAGGGCCTGAAGCCATCCTGCGCTTTTGCGGCCAGCTCCCAAAAAAGCGAGTTGTAAAATGGAGGTTCAGGGCACTGCAATTCACAAACCTGCAGAGTTATAAATGATAACTCTCGTCCACAAATATATTGAGGGAAGGCAAAGAAGAGGATTTGAAATCAAGGCAGAATTGCACGAAACAGATTTCAGGAGGTAGATACGAATCGCCTTTAAAGCACATGAAAAGCGGCAAAACGTTGACAATGATGCCCTTGGCCAAAAAGGGCGTATGCGTTTTTTCCTGAATATATTCAGGAAAAAACGCATACGCCCTTTTTGGCCAACCAAGCAACCTGGAAAGGCAAATCAGCGCTACAGAGAAGTCTCGCTTCCCATCGGTCAAAAGGGCCATGCTGAAAAAAGTGTCAAAACCAGAAATGCAGGACAGGCCATGGAGAAATGGGAGCCTTGCTACACTGATGGGCGGGATGTAAATTGCCAACAGCCACTCTGGAGAAGTGTACGGTGTGTCCTGAAACATCTGAAAAACACAGCTTAGAGAGCATAGGGCACTTCCACTCATGGGGGTATAAATTGGGAAAATGAAAAATCAGCAAGACACAAGCACCCCAAAGTTGAGGGCTGCTCTGTTGACAAGGACCTCCACTTCATTCCACCTTCAATATCCCAGGAAAGAGAAAAATGGATAAAGAAGTTGTGGTCCTTATGTACAATGGAATATCACTCAGCCATGAAATCAATGTCATAATGTTAGTAGCAGCATGATGAGTGGATTTAGGTACGACGATTCTAAGTGAAATAAGTCACACAGAAAAGGACACTTCTCCTAAGGTATCACTGATAGAGGGAATGTAAAAACCGTTACACTTGAACTGAATTACAAAACAGAACAGAGTCACACATGCAGAAAACACACTATGGCTGCTTAACGGGAAAGGTGAGGTGGGGTGATACATAAAACAAGGGTATCAAATTAGCTCAGATACCGTTCCATAAACCCAATATGTAGTAGACAAGACCTACTCCTTGCTCAGAGAACTGGACTCAACACGCCCTATTCACCGCACAAGAATATATCTGACTAGTAATAATCTTACAGCCTATGTATTGATATCTCTCTGTTAGTGTGTCAAGTGGGTGGAAAGCGGCATAAACACAGCCGTGAAAAGCAGCTAAACCCCATTATGAAAATAAATTACTTTGAAAAACCCATGAAACAACGACAGTGAAAGAGATAGAAATTCTTACACAATGAGTTCAGGGGCTGTGATGCAACCTGGATTGACCATATCTAGACCCACAGCTGGATGAGACATAAGGGTGGACGCTCTTGGGGCTGAGAGGTTTGGTGAGGTTGGGTGAGCAAACGCAGACCCTTTAAAGTAATACTGCGTGGTACCCATCGCATGGGTCCCAAATCTCCAGCTTCAAGGGCATCTTCCTACATCGAAAACATGCATGAGAAACCCAGAAGATGGTACACCGTGTGATGGGGAAAGGTTTCTAAAACGCACCTCATTTCTCATCTCCTTGTGCCCGGGTTCGCCATTCCAGCCGCTTTACTAGCAATCTCCCTACTTGGAGCATCAGCACCTTTAACCTCCTGTTCCGTACAGGTTGCAATTTGTCCTGAGGATGAACGGGAAGACGGGGAACCAACGAGAGACTAGCTCTTGGTGTCGGGACAGGCACAGGTCACTCCATTTTCCCATCAGGAAGAAGAATTAACCACAGGCTCAGCCTGCCCCCCGGAACCAGAACAGGGCCTGAAGCCATCCTGCGCTTTTGCGGCCAGCTCCCAAAAAAGCGAGTTGTAAAATGGAGGTTCAGGGCACTGCAATTCACAAACCTGCAGAGTTATAAATGATAACTCTCGTCCACAAATATATTGAGGGAAGGCAAAGAAGAGGATTTGAAATCAAGGCAGAATTGCACGAAACAGATTTCAGGAGGTAGATACGAATCGCCTTTAAAGCACATGAAAAGCGGCAAAACGTTGACAATGATGCCCTTGGCCAAAAAGGGCGTATGCGTTTTTTCCTGAATATATTCAGGAAAAAACGCATACGCCCTTTTTGGCCAACCAAGCAACCTGGAAAGGCAAATCAGCGCTACAGAGAAGTCTCGCTTCCCATCGGTCAAAAGGGCCATGCTGAAAAAAGTGTCAAAACCAGAAATGCAGGACAGGCCATGGAGAAATGGGAGCCTTGCTACACTGATGGGCGGGATGTAAATTGCCAACAGCCACTCTGGAGAAGTGTACGGTGTGTCCTGAAACATCTGAAAAACACAGCTTAGAGAGCATAGGGCACTTCCACTCATGGGGGTATAAATTGGGAAAATGAAAAATCAGCAAGACACAAGCACCCCAAAGTTGAGGGCTGCTCTGTTGACAAGGACCTCCACTTCATTCCACCTTCAATATCCCAGGAAAGAGAAAAATGGATAAAGAAGTTGTGGTCCTTATGTACAATGGAATATCACTCAGCCATGAAATCAATGTCATAATGTTAGTAGCAGCATGATGAGTGGATTTAGGTACGACGATTCTAAGTGAAATAAGTCACACAGAAAAGGACACTTCTCCTAAGGTATCACTGATAGAGGGAATGTAAAAACCGTTACACTTGAACTGAATTACAAAACAGAACAGAGTCACACATGCAGAAAACACACTATGGCTGCTTAACGGGAAAGGTGAGGTGGGGTGATACATAAAACAAGGGTATCAAATTAGCTCAGATACCGTTCCATAAACCCAATATGTAGTAGACAAGACCTACTCCTTGCTCAGAGAACTGGACTCAACACGCCCTATTCACCGCACAAGAATATATCTGACTAGTAATAATCTTACAGCCTATGTATTGATATCTCTCTGTTAGTGTGTCAAGTGGGTGGAAAGCGGCATAAACACAGCCGTGAAAAGCAGCTAAACCCCATTATGAAAATAAATTACTTTGAAAAACCCATGAAACAACGACAGTGAAAGAGATAGAAATTCTTACACAATGAGTTCAGGGGCTGTGATGCAACCTGGATTGACCATATCTAGACCCACAGCTGGATGAGACATAAGGGTGGACACTCTTGGGGCTGAGAGGTTTGGTGAGGTTGGGTGAGCAAACGCAGACCCTTTAAAGGAATACTGCGTGGTACCCATCGCATGGGTCCCAAATCTCCAGCTTCAAGGGCATCTTCCTACATCGAAAACATGCATGAGAAACCCAGAAGATGGTACACCGTGTGATGGGGAAAGGTTTCTAAAACGCACCTCATTTCTCATCTCCTTGTGCCCGGGTTCGCCATTCCAGCCGCTTTACTAGCAATCTCCCTACTTGGAGCATCAGCACCTTTAACCTCCTGTTCCGTACAGGTTGCAATTTGTCCTGAGGATGAACGGGAAGACGGGGAACCAACGAGAGACTAGCTCTTGGTGTCGGGACAGGCACAGGTCACTCCATTTTCCCATCAGGAAGAAGAATTAACCACAGGCTCAGCCTGCCCCCCGGAACCAGAACAGGGCCTGAAGCCATCCTGCGCTTTTGCGGCCAGCTCCCAAAAAAGCGAGTTGTAAAATGGAGGTTCAGGGCACTGCAATTCACAAACCTGCAGAGTTATAAATGATAACTCTCGTCCACAAATATATTGAGGGAAGGCAAAGAAGAGGATTTGAAATCAAGGCAGAATTGCACGAAACAGATTTCAGGAGGTAGATACGAATCGCCTTTAAAGCACATGAAAAGCGGCAAAACGTTGACAATGATGCCCTTGGCCAAAAAGGGCGTATGCGTTTTTTCCTGAATATATTCAGGAAAAAACGCATACGCCCTTTTTGGCCAACCAAGCAACCTGGAAAGGCAAATCAGCGCTACAGAGAAGTCTCGCTTCCCATCGGTCAAAAGGGCCATGCTGAAAAAAGTGTCAAAACCAGAAATGCAGGACAGGCCATGGAGAAATGGGAGCCTTGCTACACTGATGGGCGGGATGTAAATTGCCAACAGCCACTCTGGAGAAGTGTACGGTGTGTCCTGAAACATCTGAAAAACACAGCTTAGAGAGCATAGGGCACTTCCACTCATGGGGGTATAAATTGGGAAAATGAAAAATCAGCAAGACACAAGCACCCCAAAGTTGAGGGCTGCTCTGTTGACAAGGACCTCCACTTCATTCCACCTTCAATATCCCAGGAAAGAGAAAAATGGATAAAGAAGTTGTGGTCCTTATGTACAATGGAATATCACTCAGCCATGAAATCAATGTCATAATGTTAGTAGCAGCATGATGAGTGGATTTAGGTACGACGATTCTAAGTGAAATAAGTCACACAGAAAAGGACACTTCTCCTAAGGTATCACTTATAGAGGGAATGTAAAAACCGTTACACTTGAACTGAATTACAAAACAGAACAGAGTCACACATGCAGAAAACACACTATGGCTGCTTAACGGGAAAGGTGAGGTGGGGTGATACATAAAACAAGGGTATCAAATTAGCTCAGATACCGTTCCATAAACCCAATATGTAGTAGACAAGACCTACTCCTTGCTCAGAGAACTGGACTCAACACGCCCTATTCACCGCACAAGAATATATCTGACTAGTAATAATCTTACAGCCTATGAATTGATATCTCTCTGTTAGTGTGTCAAGTGGGTAGAAAGCGGCATAAACACAGCCGTGAAAAGCAGCTAAACCCCATTATGAAAATAAATTACTTTGAAAAACCCATGAAACAACGACAGTGAAAGAGATAGAAATTCTTACACAATGAGTTCAGGGGCTGTGATGCAACCTGGATTGACCATATCTAGACCCACAGCTGGATGAGACATAAGGGTGGACACTCTTGGGGCTGAGAGGTTTGGTGAGGTTGGGTGAGCAAACGCAGACCCTTTAAAGTAATACTGCGTGGTACCCATCGCATGGGTCCCAAATCTCCAGCTTCAAGGGCATCTTCCTACATCGAAAACATGCATGAGAAACCCAGAAGATGGTACACCGTGTGATGGGGAAAGGTTTCTAAAACGCACCTCATTTCTCATCTCCTTGTGCCCGGGTTCGCCATTCCAGCCGCTTTACTAGCAATCTCCCTACTTGGAGCATCAGCACCTTTAACCTCCTGTTCCGTACAGGTTGCAATTTGTCCTGAGGATGAACGGGAAGACGGGGAACCAACGAGAGACTAGCTCTTGGTGTCGGGACAGGCACAGGTCACTCCATTTTCCCATCAGGAAGAAGAATTAACCACAGGATCAGCCTGCCCCCCGGAACCAGAACAGGGCCTGAAGCCATCCTGCACTTTTGCGGCCAGCTCCCAAAAAAGCGAGTTGTAAAATGGAGGTTCAGGGCACTGCAATTCACAAACCTGCAGAGTTATAAATGATAACTCTCGTCCACAAATATATTGAGGGAAGGCAAAGAAGAGGATTTGAAATCAAGGCAGAATTGCACGAAACAGATTTCAGGAGGTAGATACGAATCGCCTTTAAAGCACATGAAAAGCGGCAAAACGTTGACAATGATGCCCTTGGCCAAAAAGGGCGTATGCGTTTTTTCCTGAATATATTCAGGAAAAAACGCATACGCCCTTTTTGGCCAACCAAGCAACCTGGAAAGGCAAATCAGCGCTACAGAGAAGTCTCGCTTCCCATCGGTCAAAAGGGCCATGCTGAAAAAAGTGTCAAAACCAGAAATGCAGGACAGGCCATGGAGAAATGGGAGCCTTGCTACACTGATGGGCGGGATGTAAATTGCCAACAGCCACTCTGGAGAAGTGTACGGTGTGTCCTGAAACATCTGAAAAACACAGCTTAGAGAGCATAGGGCACTTCCACTCATGGGGGTATAAATTGGGAAAATGAAAAATCAGCAAGACACAAGCACCCCAAAGTTGAGGGCTGCTCTGTTGACAAGGACCTCCACTTCATTCCACCTTCAATATCCCAGGAAAGAGAAAAATGGATAAAGAAGTTGTGGTCCTTATGTACAATGGAATATCACTCAGCCATGAAATCAATGTCATAATGTTAGTAGCAGCATGATGAGTGGATTTAGGTACGACGATTCTAAGTGAAATAAGTCACACAGAAAAGGACACTTCTCCTAAGGTATCACTGATAGAGGGAATGTAAAAACCGTTACACTTGAACTGAATTACAAAACAGAACAGAGTCACACATGCAGAAAACACACTATGGCTGCTTAACGGGAAAGGTGAGGTGGGGTGATACATAAAACAAGGGTATCAAATTAGCTCAGATACCGTTCCATAAACCCAATATGTAGTAGACAAGACCTACTCCTTGCTCAGAGAACTGGACTCAACACGCCCTATTCACCGCACAAGAATATATCTGACTAGTAATAATCTTACAGCCTATGTATTGATATCTCTCTGTTAGTGTGTCAAGTGGGTGGAAAGCGGCATAAACACAGCCGTGAAAAGCAGCTAAACCCCATTATGAAAATAAATTACTTTGAAAAACCCATGAAACAACGACAGTGAAAGAGATAGAAATTCTTACACAATGAGTTCAGGGGCTGTGATGCAACCTGGATTGACCATATCTAGACCCACAGCTGGATGAGACATAAGGGTGGACACTCTTGGGGCTGAGAGGTTTGGTGAGGTTGGGTGAGCAAACGCAGACCCTTTAAAGGAATACTGCGTGGTACCCATCGCATGGGTCCCAAATCTCCAGCTTCAAGGGCATCTTCCTACATCGAAAACATGCATGAGAAACCCAGAAGATGGTACACCGTGTGATGGGGAAAGGTTTCTAAAACGCACCTCATTTCTCATCTCCTTGTGCCCGGGTTCGCCATTCCAGCCACTTTACTAGCAATCTCCCTACTTGGAGCATCAGCACCTTTAACCTCCTGTTCCGTACAGGTTGCAATTTGTCCTGAGGATGAACGGGAAGACGGGGAACCAACGAGAGACTAGCTCTTGGTGTCGGGACAGGCACAGGTCACTCCATTTTCCCATCAGGAAGAAGAATTAACCACAGGCTCAGCCTGCCCCCCGGAACCAGAACAGGGCCTGAAGCCATCCTGCGCTTTTGCGGCCAGCTCCCAAAAAAGCGAGTTGTAAAATGGAGGTTCAGGGCACTGCAATTCACAAACCTGCAGAGTTATAAATGATAACTCTCGTCCACAAATATATTGAGGGAAGGCAAAGAAGAGGATTTGAAATCAAGGCAGAATTGCACGAAACAGATTTCAGGAGGTAGATACGAATCGCCTTTAAAGCACATGAAAAGCGGCAAAACGTTGACAATGATGCCCTTGGCCAAAAAGGGCGTATGCGTTTTTTCCTGAATATATTCAGGAAAAAACGCATACGCCCTTTTTGGCCAACCAAGCAACCTGGAAAGGCAAATCAGCGCTACAGAGAAGTCTCGCTTCCCATCGGTCAAAAGGGCCATGCTGAAAAAAGTGTCAAAACCAGAAATGCAGGACAGGCCATGGAGAAATGGGAGCCTTGCTACACTGATGGGCGGGATGTAAATTGCCAACAGCCACTCTGGAGAAGTGTACGGTGTGTCCTGAAACATCTGAAAAACACAGCTTAGAGAGCATAGGGCACTTCCACTCATGGGGGTATAAATTGGGAAAATGAAAAATCAGCAAGACACAAGCACCCCAAAGTTGAGGGCTGCTCTGTTGACAAGGACCTCCACTTCATTCCACCTTCAATATCCCAGGAAAGAGAAAAATGGATAAAGAAGTTGTGGTCCTTATGTACAATGGAATATCACTCAGCCATGAAATCAATGTCATAATGTTAGTAGCAGCATGATGAGTGGATTTAGGTACGACGATTCTAAGTGAAATAAGTCACACAGAAAAGGACACTTCTCCTAAGGTATCACTGATAGAGGGAATGTAAAAACCGTTACACTTGAACTGAATTACAAAACAGAACAGAGTCACACATGCAGAAAACACACTATGGCTGCTTAACGGGAAAGGTGAGGTGGGGTGATACATAAAACAAGGGTATCAAATTAGCTCAGATACCGTTCCATAAACCCAATATGTAGTAGACAAGACCTACTCCTTGCTCAGAGAACTGGACTCAACACGCCCTATTCACCGCACAAGAATATATCTGACTAGTAATAATCTTACAGCCTATGTATTGATATCTCTCTGTTAGTGTGTCAAGTGGGTGGAAAGCGGCATAAACACAGCCGTGAAAAGCAGCTAAACCCCATTATGAAAATAAATTACTTTGAAAAACCCATGAAACAACGACAGTGAAAGAGATAGAAATTCTTACACAATGAGTTCAGGGGCTGTGATGCAACCTGGATTGACCATATCTAGACCCACAGCTGGATGAGACATAAGGGTGGACACTCTTGGGGCTGAGAGGTTTGGTGAGGTTGGGTGAGCAAACGCAGACCCTTTAAAGGAATACTGCGTGGTACCCATCGCATGGGTCCCAAATCTCCAGCTTCAAGGGCATCTTCCTACATCGAAAACATGCATGAGAAACCCAGAAGATGGTACACCGTGTGATGGGGAAAGGTTTCTAAAACGCACCTCATTTCTCATCTCCTTGTGCCCGGGTTCGCCATTCCAGCCACTTTACTAGCAATCTCCCTACTTGGAGCATCAGCACCTTTAACCTCCTGTTCCGTACAGGTTGCAATTTGTCCTGAGGATGAACGGGAAGACGGGGAACCAACGAGAGACTAGCTCTTGGTGTCGGGACAGGCACAGGTCACTCCATTTTCCCATCAGGAAGAAGAATTAACCACAGGCTCAGCCTGCCCCCCGGAACCAGAACAGGGCCTGAAGCCATCCTGCGCTTTTGCGGCCAGCTCCCAAAAAAGCGAGTTGTAAAATGGAGGTTCAGGGCACTGCAATTCACAAACCTGCAGAGTTATAAATGATAACTCTCGTCCACAAATATATTGAGGGAAGGCAAAGAAGAGGATTTGAAATCAAGGCAGAATTGCACGAAACAGATTTCAGGAGGTAGATACGAATCGCCTTTAAAGCACATGAAAAGCGGCAAAACGTTGACAATGATGCCCTTGGCCAAAAAGGGCGTATGCGTTTTTTCCTGAATATATTCAGGAAAAAACGCATACGCCCTTTTTGGCCAACCAAGCAACCTGGAAAGGCAAATCAGCGCTACAGAGAAGTCTCGCTTCCCATCGGTCAAAAGGGCCATGCTGAAAAAAGTGTCAAAACCAGAAATGCAGGACAGGCCATGGAGAAATGGGAGCCTTGCTACACTGATGGGCGGGATGTAAATTGCCAACAGCCACTCTGGAGAAGTGTACGGTGTGTCCTGAAACATCTGAAAAACACAGCTTAGAGAGCATAGGGCACTTCCACTCATGGGGGTATAAATTGGGAAAATGAAAAATCAGCAAGACACAAGCACCCCAAAGTTGAGGGCTGCTCTGTTGACAAGGACCTCCACTTCATTCCACCTTCAATATCCCAGGAAAGAGAAAAATGGATAAAGAAGTTGTGGTCCTTATGTACAATGGAATATCACTCAGCCATGAAATCAATGTCATAATGTTAGTAGCAGCATGATGAGTGGATTTAGGTACGACGATTCTAAGTGAAATAAGTCACACAGAAAAGGACACTTCTCCTAAGGTATCACTGATAGAGGGAATGTAAAAACCGTTACACTTGAACTGAATTACAAAACAGAACAGAGTCACACATGCAGAAAACACACTATGGCTGCTTAACGGGAAAGGTGAGGTGGGGTGATACATAAAACAAGGGTATCAAATTAGCTCAGATACCGTTCCATAAACCCAATATGTAGTAGACAAGACCTACTCCTTGCTCAGAGAACTGGACTCAACACGCCCTATTCACCGCACAAGAATATATCTGACTAGTAATAATCTTACAGCCTATGTATTGATATCTCTCTGTTAGTGTGTCAAGTGGGTGGAAAGCGGCATAAACACAGCCGTGAAAAGCAGCTAAACCCCATTATGAAAATAAATTACTTTGAAAAACCCATGAAACAACGACAGTGAAAGAGATAGAAATTCTTACACAATGAGTTCAGGGGCTGTGATGCAACCTGGATTGACCATATCTAGACCCACAGCTGGATGAGACATAAGGGTGGACACTCTTGGGGCTGAGAGGTTTGGTGAGGTTGGGTGAGCAAACGCAGACCCTTTAAAGGAATACTGCGTGGTACCCATCGCATGGGTCCCAAATCTCCAGCTTCAAGGGCATCTTCCTACATCGAAAACATGCATGAGAAACCCAGAAGATGGTACACCGTGTGATGGGGAAAGGTTTCTAAAACGCACCTCATTTCTCATCTCCTTGTGCCCGGGTTCGCCATTCCAGCCACTTTACTAGCAATCTCCCTACTTGGAGCATCAGCACCTTTAACCTCCTGTTCCGTACAGGTTGCAATTTGTCCTGAGGATGAACGGGAAGACGGGGAACCAACGAGAGACTAGCTCTTGGTGTCGGGACAGGCACAGGTCACTCCATTTTCCCATCAGGAAGAAGAATTAACCACAGGCTCAGCCTGCCCCCCGGAACCAGAACAGGGCCTGAAGCCATCCTGCGCTTTTGCGGCCAGCTCCCAAAAAAGCGAGTTGTAAAATGGAGGTTCAGGGCACTGCAATTCACAAACCTGCAGAGTTATAAATGATAACTCTCGTCCACAAATATATTGAGGGAAGGCAAAGAAGAGGATTTGAAATCAAGGCAGAATTGCACGAAACAGATTTCAGGAGGTAGATACGAATCGCCTTTAAAGCACATGAAAAGCGGCAAAACGTTGACAATGATGCCCTTGGCCAAAAAGGGCGTATGCGTTTTTTCCTGAATATATTCAGGAAAAAACGCATACGCCCTTTTTGGCCAACCAAGCAACCTGGAAAGGCAAATCAGCGCTACAGAGAAGTCTCGCTTCCCATCGGTCAAAAGGGCCATGCTGAAAAAAGTGTCAAAACCAGAAATGCAGGACAGGCCATGGAGAAATGGGAGCCTTGCTACACTGATGGGCGGGATGTAAATTGCCAACAGCCACTCTGGAGAAGTGTACGGTGTGTCCTGAAACATCTGAAAAACACAGCTTAGAGAGCATAGGGCACTTCCACTCATGGGGGTATAAATTGGGAAAATGAAAAATCAGCAAGACACAAGCACCCCAAAGTTGAGGGCTGCTCTGTTGACAAGGACCTCCACTTCATTCCACCTTCAATATCCCAGGAAAGAGAAAAATGGATAAAGAAGTTGTGGTCCTTATGTACAATGGAATATCACTCAGCCATGAAATCAATGTCATAATGTTAGTAGCAGCATGATGAGTGGATTTAGGTACGACGATTCTAAGTGAAATAAGTCACACAGAAAAGGACACTTCTCCTAAGGTATCACTGATAGAGGGAATGTAAAAACCGTTACACTTGAACTGAATTACAAAACAGAACAGAGTCACACATGCAGAAAACACACTATGGCTGCTTAACGGGAAAGGTGAGGTGGGGTGATACATAAAACAAGGGTATCAAATTAGCTCAGATACCGTTCCATAAACCCAATATGTAGTAGACAAGACCTACTCCTTGCTCAGAGAACTGGACTCAACACGCCCTATTCACCGCACAAGAATATATCTGACTAGTAATAATCTTACAGCCTATGTATTGATATCTCTCTGTTAGTGTGTCAAGTGGGTGGAAAGCGGCATAAACACAGCCGTGAAAAGCAGCTAAACCCCATTATGAAAATAAATTACTTTGAAAAACCCATGAAACAACGACAGTGAAAGAGATAGAAATTCTTACACAATGAGTTCAGGGGCTGTGATGCAACCTGGATTGACCATATCTAGACCCACAGCTGGATGAGACATAAGGGTGGACACTCTTGGGGCTGAGAGGTTTGGTGAGGTTGGGTGAGCAAACGCAGACCCTTTAAAGGAATACTGCGTGGTACCCATCGCATGGGTCCCAAATCTCCAGCTTCAAGGGCATCTTCCTACATCGAAAACATGCATGAGAAACCCAGAAGATGGTACACCGTGTGATGGGGAAAGGTTTCTAAAACGCACCTCATTTCTCATCTCCTTGTGCCCGGGTTCGCCATTCCAGCCGCTTTACTAGCAATCTCCCTACTTGGAGCATCAGCACCTTTAACCTCCTGTTCCGTACAGGTTGCAATTTGTCCTGAGGATGAACGGGAAGACGGGGAACCAACGAGAGACTAGCTCTTGGTGTCGGGACAGGCACAGGTCACTCCATTTTCCCATCAGGAAGAAGAATTAACCACAGGCTCAGCCTGCCCCCCGGAACCAGAACAGGGCCTGAAGCCATCCTGCGCTTTTGCGGCCAGCTCCCAAAAAAGCGAGTTGTAAAATGGAGGTTCAGGGCACTGCAATTCACAAACCTGCAGAGTTATAAATGATAACTCTCGTCCACAAATATATTGAGGGAAGGCAAAGAAGAGGATTTGAAATCAAGGCAGAATTGCACGAAACAGATTTCAGGAGGTAGATACGAATCGCCTTTAAAGCACATGAAAAGCGGCAAAACGTTGACAATGATGCCCTTGGCCAAAAAGGGCGTATGCGTTTTTTCCTGAATATATTCAGGAAAAAACGCATACGCCCTTTTTGGCCAACCAAGCAACCTGGAAAGGCAAATCAGCGCTACAGAGAAGTCTCGCTTCCCATCGGTCAAAAGGGCCATGCTGAAAAAAGTGTCAAAACCAGAAATGCAGGACAGGCCATGGAGAAATGGGAGCCTTGCTACACTGATGGGCGGGATGTAAATTGCCAACAGCCACTCTGGAGAAGTGTACGGTGTGTCCTGAAACATCTGAAAAACACAGCTTAGAGAGCATAGGGCACTTCCACTCATGGGGGTATAAATTGGGAAAATGAAAAATCAGCAAGACACAAGCACCCCAAAGTTGAGGGCTGCTCTGTTGACAAGGACCTCCACTTCATTCCACCTTCAATATCCCAGGAAAGAGAAAAATGGATAAAGAAGTTGTGGTCCTTATGTACAATGGAATATCACTCAGCCATGAAATCAATGTCATAATGTTAGTAGCAGCATGATGAGTGGATTTAGGTACGACGATTCTAAGTGAAATAAGTCACACAGAAAAGGACACTTCTCCTAAGGTATCACTGATAGAGGGAATGTAAAAACCGTTACACTTGAACTGAATTACAAAACAGAACAGAGTCACACATGCAGAAAACACACTATGGCTGCTTAACGGGAAAGGTGAGGTGGGGTGATACATAAAACAAGGGTATCAAATTAGCTCAGATACCGTTCCATAAACCCAATATGTAGTAGACAAGACCTACTCCTTGCTCAGAGAACTGGACTCAACACGCCCTATTCACCGCACAAGAATATATCTGACTAGTAATAATCTTACAGCCTATGTATTGATATCTCTCTGTTAGTGTGTCAAGTGGGTGGAAAGCGGCATAAACACAGCCGTGAAAAGCAGCTAAACCCCATTATGAAAATAAATTACTTTGAAAAACCCATGAAACAACGACAGTGAAAGAGATAGAAATTCTTACACAATGAGTTCAGGGGCTGTGATGCAACCTGGATTGACCATATCTAGACCCACAGCTGGATGAGACATAAGGGTGGACACTCTTGGGGCTGAGAGGTTTGGTGAGGTTGGGTGAGCAAACGCAGACCCTTTAAAGGAATACTGCGTGGTACCCATCGCATGGGTCCCAAATCTCCAGCTTCAAGGGCATCTTCCTACATCGAAAACATGCATGAGAAACCCAGAAGATGGTACACCGTGTGATGGGGAAAGGTTTCTAAAACGCACCTCATTTCTCATCTCCTTGTGCCCGGGTTCGCCATTCCAGCCGCTTTACTAGCAATCTCCCTACTTGGAGCATCAGCACCTTTAACCTCCTGTTCCGTACAGGTTGCAATTTGTCCTGAGGATGAACGGGAAGACGGGGAACCAACGAGAGACTAGCTCTTGGTGTCGGGACAGGCACAGGTCACTCCATTTTCCCATCAGGAAGAAGAATTAACCACAGGCTCAGCCTGCCCCCCGGAACCAGAACAGGGCCTGAAGCCATCCTGCGCTTTTGCGGCCAGCTCCCAAAAAAGCGAGTTGTAAAATGGAGGTTCAGGGCACTGCAATTCACAAACCTGCAGAGTTATAAATGATAACTCTCGTCCACAAATATATTGAGGGAAGGCAAAGAAGAGGATTTGAAATCAAGGCAGAATTGCACGAAACAGATTTCAGGAGGTAGATACGAATCGCCTTTAAAGCACATGAAAAGCGGCAAAACGTTGACAATGATGCCCTTGGCCAAAAAGGGCGTATGCGTTTTTTCCTGAATATATTCAGGAAAAAACGCATACGCCCTTTTTGGCCAACCAAGCAACCTGGAAAGGCAAATCAGCGCTACAGAGAAGTCTCGCTTCCCATCGGTCAAAAGGGCCATGCTGAAAAAAGTGTCAAAACCAGAAATGCAGGACAGGCCATGGAGAAATGGGAGCCTTGCTACACTGATGGGCGGGATGTAAATTGCCAACAGCCACTCTGGAGAAGTGTACGGTGTGTCCTGAAACATCTGAAAAACACAGCTTAGAGAGCATAGGGCACTTCCACTCATGGGGGTATAAATTGGGAAAATGAAAAATCAGCAAGACACAAGCACCCCAAAGTTGAGGGCTGCTCTGTTGACAAGGACCTCCACTTCATTCCACCTTCAATATCCCAGGAAAGAGAAAAATGGATAAAGAAGTTGTGGTCCTTATGTACAATGGAATATCACTCAGCCATGAAATCAATGTCATAATGTTAGTAGCAGCATGATGAGTGGATTTAGGTACGACGATTCTAAGTGAAATAAGTCACACAGAAAAGGACACTTCTCCTAAGGTATCACTGATAGAGGGAATGTAAAAACCGTTACACTTGAACTGAATTACAAAACAGAACAGAGTCACACATGCAGAAAACACACTATGGCTGCTTAACGGGAAAGGTGAGGTGGGGTGATACATAAAACAAGGGTATCAAATTAGCTCAGATACCGTTCCATAAACCCAATATGTAGTAGACAAGACCTACTCCTTGCTCAGAGAACTGGACTCAACACGCCCTATTCACCGCACAAGAATATATCTGACTAGTAATAATCTTACAGCCTATGTATTGATATCTCTCTGTTAGTGTGTCAAGTGGGTGGAAAGCGGCATAAACACAGCCGTGAAAAGCAGCTAAACCCCATTATGAAAATAAATTACTTTGAAAAACCCATGAAACAACGACAGTGAAAGAGATAGAAATTCTTACACAATGAGTTCAGGGGCTGTGATGCAACCTGGATTGACCATATCTAGACCCACAGCTGGATGAGACATAAGGGTGGACACTCTTGGGGCTGAGAGGTTTGGTGAGGTTGGGTGAGCAAACGCAGACCCTTTAAAGGAATACTGCGTGGTACCCATCGCATGGGTCCCAAATCTCCAGCTTCAAGGGCATCTTCCTACATCGAAAACATGCATGAGAAACCCAGAAGATGGTACACCGTGTGATGGGGAAAGGTTTCTAAAACGCACCTCATTTCTCATCTCCTTGTGCCCGGGTTCGCCATTCCAGCCGCTTTACTAGCAATCTCCCTACTTGGAGCATCAGCACCTTTAACCTCCTGTTCCGTACAGGTTGCAATTTGTCCTGAGGATGAACGGGAAGACGGGGAACCAACGAGAGACTAGCTCTTGGTGTCGGGACAGGCACAGGTCACTCCATTTTCCCATCAGGAAGAAGAATTAACCACAGGCTCAGCCTGCCCCCCGGAACCAGAACAGGGCCTGAAGCCATCCTGCGCTTTTGCGGCCAGCTCCCAAAAAAGCGAGTTGTAAAATGGAGGTTCAGGGCACTGCAATTCACAAACCTGCAGAGTTATAAATGATAACTCTCGTCCACAAATATATTGAGGGAAGGCAAAGAAGAGGATTTGAAATCAAGGCAGAATTGCACGAAACAGATTTCAGGAGGTAGATACGAATCGCCTTTAAAGCACATGAAAAGCGGCAAAACGTTGACAATGATGCCCTTGGCCAAAAAGGGCGTATGCGTTTTTTCCTGAATATATTCAGGAAAAAACGCATACGCCCTTTTTGGCCAACCAAGCAACCTGGAAAGGCAAATCAGCGCTACAGAGAAGTCTCGCTTCCCATCGGTCAAAAGGGCCATGCTGAAAAAAGTGTCAAAACCAGAAATGCAGGACAGGCCATGGAGAAATGGGAGCCTTGCTACACTGATGGGCGGGATGTAAATTGCCAACAGCCACTCTGGAGAAGTGTACGGTGTGTCCTGAAACATCTGAAAAACACAGCTTAGAGAGCATAGGGCACTTCCACTCATGGGGGTATAAATTGGGAAAATGAAAAATCAGCAAGACACAAGCACCCCAAAGTTGAGGGCTGCTCTGTTGACAAGGACCTCCACTTCATTCCACCTTCAATATCCCAGGAAAGAGAAAAATGGATAAAGAAGTTGTGGTCCTTATGTACAATGGAATATCACTCAGCCATGAAATCAATGTCATAATGTTAGTAGCAGCATGATGAGTGGATTTAGGTACGACGATTCTAAGTGAAATAAGTCACACAGAAAAGGACACTTCTCCTAAGGTATCACTGATAGAGGGAATGTAAAAACCGTTACACTTGAACTGAATTACAAAACAGAACAGAGTCACACATGCAGAAAACACACTATGGCTGCTTAACGGGAAAGGTGAGGTGGGGTGATACATAAAACAAGGGTATCAAATTAGCTCAGATACCGTTCCATAAACCCAATATGTAGTAGACAAGACCTACTCCTTGCTCAGAGAACTGGACTCAACACGCCCTATTCACCGCACAAGAATATATCTGACTAGTAATAATCTTACAGCCTATGTATTGATATCTCTCTGTTAGTGTGTCAAGTGGGTGGAAAGCGGCATAAACACAGCCGTGAAAAGCAGCTAAACCCCATTATGAAAATAAATTACTTTGAAAAACCCATGAAACAACGACAGTGAAAGAGATAGAAATTCTTACACAATGAGTTCAGGGGCTGTGATGCAACCTGGATTGACCATATCTAGACCCACAGCTGGATGAGACATAAGGGTGGACACTCTTGGGGCTGAGAGGTTTGGTGAGGTTGGGTGAGCAAACGCAGACCCTTTAAAGGAATACTGCGTGGTACCCATCGCATGGGTCCCAAATCTCCAGCTTCAAGGGCATCTTCCTACATCGAAAACATGCATGAGAAACCCAGAAGATGGTACACCGTGTGATGGGGAAAGGTTTCTAAAACGCACCTCATTTCTCATCTCCTTGTGCCCGGGTTCGCCATTCCAGCCGCTTTACTAGCAATCTCCCTACTTGGAGCATCAGCACCTTTAACCTCCTGTTCCGTACAGGTTGCAATTTTTCCTGAGGATGAACGGGAAGACGGGGAACCAACGAGAGACTAGCTCTTGGTGTCGGGACAGGCACAGGTCACTCCATTTTCCCATCAGGAAGAAGAATTAACCACAGGCTCAGCCTGCCCCCCGGAACCAGAACAGGGCCTGAAGCCATCCTGCGCTTTTGCGGCCAGCTCCCAAAAAAGCGAGTTGTAAAATGGAGGTTCAGGGCACTGCAATTCACAAACCTGCAGAGTTATAAATGATAACTCTCGTCCACAAATATATTGAGGGAAGGCAAAGAAGAGGATTTGAAATCAAGGCAGAATTGCACGAAACAGATTTCAGGAGGTAGATACGAATCGCCTTTAAAGCACATGAAAAGCGGCAAAACGTTGACAATGATGCCCTTGGCCAAAAAGGGCGTATGCGTTTTTTCCTGAATATATTCAGGAAAAAACGCATACGCCCTTTTTGGCCAACCAAGCAACCTGGAAAGGCAAATCAGCGCTACAGAGAAGTCTCGCTTCCCATCGGTCAAAAGGGCCATGCTGAAAAAAGTGTCAAAACCAGAAATGCAGGACAGGCCATGGAGAAATGGGAGCCTTGCTACACTGATGGGCGGGATGTAAATTGCCAACAGCCACTCTGGAGAAGTGTACGGTGTGTCCTGAAACATCTGAAAAACACAGCTTAGAGAGCATAGGGCACTTCCACTCATGGGGGTATAAATTGGGAAAATGAAAAATCAGCAAGACACAAGCACCCCAAAGTTGAGGGCTGCTCTGTTGACAAGGACCTCCACTTCATTCCACCTTCAATATCCCAGGAAAGAGAAAAATGGATAAAGAAGTTGTGGTCCTTATGTACAATGGAATATCACTCAGCCATGAAATCAATGTCATAATGTTAGTAGCAGCATGATGAGTGGATTTAGGTACGACGATTCTAAGTGAAATAAGTCACACAGAAAAGGACACTTCTCCTAAGGTATCACTGATAGAGGGAATGTAAAAACCGTTACACTTGAACTGAATTACAAAACAGAACAGAGTCACACATGCAGAAAACACACTATGGCTGCTTAACGGGAAAGGTGAGGTGGGGTGATACATAAAACAAGGGTATCAAATTAGCTCAGATACCGTTCCATAAACCCAATATGTAGTAGACAAGACCTACTCCTTGCTCAGAGAACTGGACTCAACACGCCCTATTCACCGCACAAGAATATATCTGACTAGTAATAATCTTACAGCCTATGTATTGATATCTCTCTGTTAGTGTGTCAAGTGGGTGGAAAGCGGCATAAACACAGCCGTGAAAAGCAGCTAAACCCCATTATGAAAATAAATTACTTTGAAAAACCCATGAAACAACGACAGTGAAAGAGATAGAAATTCTTACACAATGAGTTCAGGGGCTGTGATGCAACCTGGATTGACCATATCTAGACCCACAGCTGGATGAGACATAAGGGTGGACACTCTTGGGGCTGAGAGGTTTGGTGAGGTTGGGTGAGCAAACGCAGACCCTTTAAAGGAATACTGCGTGGTACCCATCGCATGGGTCCCAAATCTCCAGCTTCAAGGGCATCTTCCTACATCGAAAACATGCATGAGAAACCCAGAAGATGGTACACCGTGTGATGGGGAAAGGTTTCTAAAACGCACCTCATTTCTCATCTCCTTGTGCCCGGGTTCGCCATTCCAGCCGCTTTACTAGCAATCTCCCTACTTGGAGCATCAGCACCTTTAACCTCCTGTTCCGTACAGGTTGCAATTTTTCCTGAGGATGAACGGGAAGACGGGGAACCAACGAGAGACTAGCTCTTGGTGTCGGGACAGGCACAGGTCACTCCATTTTCCCATCAGGAAGAAGAATTAACCACAGGCTCAGCCTGCCCCCCGGAACCAGAACAGGGCCTGAAGCCATCCTGCGCTTTTGCGGCCAGCTCCCAAAAAAGCGAGTTGTAAAATGGAGGTTCAGGGCACTGCAATTCACAAACCTGCAGAGTTATAAATGATAACTCTCGTCCACAAATATATTGAGGGAAGGCAAAGAAGAGGATTTGAAATCAAGGCAGAATTGCACGAAACAGATTTCAGGAGGTAGATACGAATCGCCTTTAAAGCACATGAAAAGCGGCAAAACGTTGACAATGATGCCCTTGGCCAAAAAGGGCGTATGCGTTTTTTCCTGAATATATTCAGGAAAAAACGCATACGCCCTTTTTGGCCAACCAAGCAACCTGGAAAGGCAAATCAGCGCTACAGAGAAGTCTCGCTTCCCATCGGTCAAAAGGGCCATGCTGAAAAAAGTGTCAAAACCAGAAATGCAGGACAGGCCATGGAGAAATGGGAGCCTTGCTACACTGATGGGCGGGATGTAAATTGCCAACAGCCACTCTGGAGAAGTGTACGGTGTGTCCTGAAACATCTGAAAAACACAGCTTAGAGAGCATAGGGCACTTCCACTCATGGGGGTATAAATTGGGAAAATGAAAAATCAGCAAGACACAAGCACCCCAAAGTTGAGGGCTGCTCTGTTGACAAGGACCTCCACTTCATTCCACCTTCAATATCCCAGGAAAGAGAAAAATGGATAAAGAAGTTGTGGTCCTTATGTACAATGGAATATCACTCAGCCATGAAATCAATGTCATAATGTTAGTAGCAGCATGATGAGTGGATTTAGGTACGACGATTCTAAGTGAAATAAGTCACACAGAAAAGGACACTTCTCCTAAGGTATCACTGATAGAGGGAATGTAAAAACCGTTACACTTGAACTGAATTACAAAACAGAACAGAGTCACACATGCAGAAAACACACTATGGCTGCTTAACGGGAAAGGTGAGGTGGGGTGATACATAAAACAAGGGTATCAAATTAGCTCAGATACCGTTCCATAAACCCAATATGTAGTAGACAAGACCTACTCCTTGCTCAGAGAACTGGACTCAACACGCCCTATTCACCGCACAAGAATATATCTGACTAGTAATAATCTTACAGCCTATGTATTGATATCTCTCTGTTAGTGTGTCAAGTGGGTGGAAAGCGGCATAAACACAGCCGTGAAAAGCAGCTAAACCCCATTATGAAAATAAATTACTTTGAAAAACCCATGAAACAACGACAGTGAAAGAGATAGAAATTCTTACACAATGAGTTCAGGGGCTGTGATGCAACCTGGATTGACCATATCTAGACCCACAGCTGGATGAGACATAAGGGTGGACACTCTTGGGGCTGAGAGGTTTGGTGAGGTTGGGTGAGCAAACGCAGACCCTTTAAAGGAATACTGCGTGGTACCCATCGCATGGGTCCCAAATCTCCAGCTTCAAGGGCATCTTCCTACATCGAAAACATGCATGAGAAACCCAGAAGATGGTACACCGTGTGATGGGGAAAGGTTTCTAAAACGCACCTCATTTCTCATCTCCTTGTGCCCGGGTTCGCCATTCCAGCCGCTTTACTAGCAATCTCCCTACTTGGAGCATCAGCACCTTTAACCTCCTGTTCCGTACAGGTTGCAATTTGTCCTGAGGATGAACGGGAAGACGGGGAACCAACGAGAGACTAGCTCTTGGTGTCGGGACAGGCACAGGTCACTCCATTTTCCCATCAGGAAGAAGAATTAACCACAGGCTCAGCCTGCCCCCCGGAACCAGAACAGGGCCTGAAGCCATCCTGCGCTTTTGCGGCCAGCTCCCAAAAAAGCGAGTTGTAAAATGGAGGTTCAGGGCACTGCAATTCACAAACCTGCAGAGTTATAAATGATAACTCTCGTCCACAAATATATTGAGGGAAGGCAAAGAAGAGGATTTGAAATCAAGGCAGAATTGCACGAAACAGATTTCAGGAGGTAGATACGAATCGCCTTTAAAGCACATGAAAAGCGGCAAAACGTTGACAATGATGCCCTTGGCCAAAAAGGGCGTATGCGTTTTTTCCTGAATATATTCAGGAAAAAACGCATACGCCCTTTTTGGCCAACCAAGCAACCTGGAAAGGCAAATCAGCGCTACAGAGAAGTCTCGCTTCCCATCGGTCAAAAGGGCCATGCTGAAAAAAGTGTCAAAACCAGAAATGCAGGACAGGCCATGGAGAAATGGGAGCCTTGCTACACTGATGGGCGGGATGTAAATTGCCAACAGCCACTCTGGAGAAGTGTACGGTGTGTCCTGAAACATCTGAAAAACACAGCTTAGAGAGCATAGGGCACTTCCACTCATGGGGGTATAAATTGGGAAAATGAAAAATCAGCAAGACACAAGCACCCCAAAGTTGAGGGCTGCTCTGTTGACAAGGACCTCCACTTCATTCCACCTTCAATATCCCAGGAAAGAGAAAAATGGATAAAGAAGTTGTGGTCCTTATGTACAATGGAATATCACTCAGCCATGAAATCAATGTCATAATGTTAGTAGCAGCATGATGAGTGGATTTAGGTACGACGATTCTAAGTGAAATAAGTCACACAGAAAAGGACACTTCTCCTAAGGTATCACTGATAGAGGGAATGTAAAAACCGTTACACTTGAACTGAATTACAAAACAGAACAGAGTCACACATGCAGAAAACACACTATGGCTGCTTAACGGGAAAGGTGAGGTGGGGTGATACATAAAACAAGGGTATCAAATTAGCTCAGATACCGTTCCATAAACCCAATATGTAGTAGACAAGACCTACTCCTTGCTCAGAGAACTGGACTCAACACGCCCTATTCACCGCACAAGAATATATCTGACTAGTAATAATCTTACAGCCTATGTATTGATATCTCTCTGTTAGTGTGTCAAGTGGGTGGAAAGCGGCATAAACACAGCCGTGAAAAGCAGCTAAACCCCATTATGAAAATAAATTACTTTGAAAAACCCATGAAACAACGACAGTGAAAGAGATAGAAATTCTTACACAATGAGTTCAGGGGCTGTGATGCAACCTGGATTGACCATATCTAGACCCACAGCTGGATGAGACATAAGGGTGGACACTCTTGGGGCTGAGAGGTTTGGTGAGGTTGGGTGAGCAAACGCAGACCCTTTAAAGGAATACTGCGTGGTACCCATCGCATGGGTCCCAAATCTCCAGCTTCAAGGGCATCTTCCTACATCGAAAACATGCATGAGAAACCCAGAAGATGGTACACCGTGTGATGGGGAAAGGTTTCTAAAACGCACCTCATTTCTCATCTCCTTGTGCCCGGGTTCGCCATTCCAGCCGCTTTACTAGCAATCTCCCTACTTGGAGCATCAGCACCTTTAACCTCCTGTTCCGTACAGGTTGCAATTTGTCCTGAGGATGAACGGGAAGACGGGGAACCAACGAGAGACTAGCTCTTGGTGTCGGGACAGGCACAGGTCACTCCATTTTCCCATCAGGAAGAAGAATTAACCACAGGCTCAGCCTGCCCCCCGGAACCAGAACAGGGCCTGAAGCCATCCTGCGCTTTTGCGGCCAGCTCCCAAAAAAGCGAGTTGTAAAATGGAGGTTCAGGGCACTGCAATTCACAAACCTGCAGAGTTATAAATGATAACTCTCGTCCACAAATATATTGAGGGAAGGCAAAGAAGAGGATTTGAAATCAAGGCAGAATTGCACGAAACAGATTTCAGGAGGTAGATACGAATCGCCTTTAAAGCACATGAAAAGCGGCAAAACGTTGACAATGATGCCCTTGGCCAAAAAGGGCGTATGCGTTTTTTCCTGAATATATTCAGGAAAAAACGCATACGCCCTTTTTGGCCAACCAAGCAACCTGGAAAGGCAAATCAGCGCTACAGAGAAGTCTCGCTTCCCATCGGTCAAAAGGGCCATGCTGAAAAAAGTGTCAAAACCAGAAATGCAGGACAGGCCATGGAGAAATGGGAGCCTTGCTACACTGATGGGCGGGATGTAAATTGCCAACAGCCACTCTGGAGAAGTGTACGGTGTGTCCTGAAACATCTGAAAAACACAGCTTAGAGAGCATAGGGCACTTCCACTCATGGGGGTATAAATTGGGAAAATGAAAAATCAGCAAGACACAAGCACCCCAAAGTTGAGGGCTGCTCTGTTGACAAGGACCTCCACTTCATTCCACCTTCAATATCCCAGGAAAGAGAAAAATGGATAAAGAAGTTGTGGTCCTTATGTACAATGGAATATCACTCAGCCATGAAATCAATGTCATAATGTTAGTAGCAGCATGATGAGTGGATTTAGGTACGACGATTCTAAGTGAAATAAGTCACACAGAAAAGGACACTTCTCCTAAGGTATCACTGATAGAGGGAATGTAAAAACCGTTACACTTGAACTGAATTACAAAACAGAACAGAGTCACACATGCAGAAAACACACTATGGCTGCTTAACGGGAAAGGTGAGGTGGGGTGATACATAAAACAAGGGTATCAAATTAGCTCAGATACCGTTCCATAAACCCAATATGTAGTAGACAAGACCTACTCCTTGCTCAGAGAACTGGACTCAACACGCCCTATTCACCGCACAAGAATATATCTGACTAGTAATAATCTTACAGCCTATGTATTGATATCTCTCTGTTAGTGTGTCAAGTGGGTGGAAAGCGGCATAAACACAGCCGTGAAAAGCAGCTAAACCCCATTATGAAAATAAATTACTTTGAAAAACCCATGAAACAACGACAGTGAAAGAGATAGAAATTCTTACACAATGAGTTCAGGGGCTGTGATGCAACCTGGATTGACCATATCTAGACCCACAGCTGGATGAGACATAAGGGTGGACACTCTTGGGGCTGAGAGGTTTGGTGAGGTTGGGTGAGCAAACGCAGACCCTTTAAAGGAATACTGCGTGGTACCCATCGCATGGGTCCCAAATCTCCAGCTTCAAGGGCATCTTCCTACATCGAAAACATGCATGAGAAACCCAGAAGATGGTACACCGTGTGATGGGGAAAGGTTTCTAAAACGCACCTCATTTCTCATCTCCTTGTGCCCGGGTTCGCCATTCCAGCCGCTTTACTAGCAATCTCCCTACTTGGAGCATCAGCACCTTTAACCTCCTGTTCCGTACAGGTTGCAATTTGTCCTGAGGATGAACGGGAAGACGGGGAACCAACGAGAGACTAGCTCTTGGTGTCGGGACAGGCACAGGTCACTCCATTTTCCCATCAGGAAGAAGAATTAACCACAGGCTCAGCCTGCCCCCCGGAACCAGAACAGGGCCTGAAGCCATCCTGCGCTTTTGCGGCCAGCTCCCAAAAAAGCGAGTTGTAAAATGGAGGTTCAGGGCACTGCAATTCACAAACCTGCAGAGTTATAAATGATAACTCTCGTCCACAAATATATTGAGGGAAGGCAAAGAAGAGGATTTGAAATCAAGGCAGAATTGCACGAAACAGATTTCAGGAGGTAGATACGAATCGCCTTTAAAGCACATGAAAAGCGGCAAAACGTTGACAATGATGCCCTTGGCCAAAAAGGGCGTATGCGTTTTTTCCTGAATATATTCAGGAAAAAACGCATACGCCCTTTTTGGCCAACCAAGCAACCTGGAAAGGCAAATCAGCGCTACAGAGAAGTCTCGCTTCCCATCGGTCAAAAGGGCCATGCTGAAAAAAGTGTCAAAACCAGAAATGCAGGACAGGCCATGGAGAAATGGGAGCCTTGCTACGCTGATGGGCGGGATGTAAATTGCCAACAGCCACTCTGGAGAAGTGTACGGTGTGTCCTGAAACATCTGAAAAACACAGCTTAGAGAGCATAGGGCACGTCCACTCATGGGGGTATAAATTGGGAAAATGAAAAATCAGCAAGACACAAGCACCCCAAAGTTGAGGGCTGCTCTGTTGACAAGGACCTCCACTTCATTCCACCTTCAATATCCCAGGAAAGAGAAAAATGGATAAAGAAGTTGTGGTCCTTATGTACAATGGAATATCACTCAGCCATGAAATCAATGTCATAATGTTAGTAGCAGCATGATGAGTGGATTTAGGTACGACGATTCTAAGTGAAATAAGTCACACAGAAAAGGACACTTCTCCTAAGGTATCACTGATAGAGGGAATGTAAAAACCGTTACACTTGAACTGAATTACAAAACAGAACAGAGTCACACATGCAGAAAACACACTATGGCTGCTTAACGGGAAAGGTGAGGTGGGGTGATACATAAAACAAGGGTATCAAATTAGCTCAGATACCGTTCCATAAACCCAATATGTAGTAGACAAGACCTACTCCTTGCTCAGAGAACTGGACTCAACACGCCCTATTCACCGCACAAGAATATATCTGACTAGTAATAATCTTACAGCCTATGTATTGATATCTCTCTGTTAGTGTGTCAAGTGGGTGGAAAGCGGCATAAACACAGCCGTGAAAAGCAGCTAAACCCCATTATGAAAATAAATTACTTTGAAAAACCCATGAAACAACGACAGTGAAAGAGATAGAAATTCTTACACAATGAGTTCAGGGGCTGTGATGCAACCTGGATTGACCATATCTAGACCCACAGCTGGATGAGACATAAGGGTGGACACTCTTGGGGCTGAGAGGTTTGGTGAGGTTGGGTGAGCAAACGCAGACCCTTTAAAGGAATACTGCGTGGTACCCATCGCATGGGTCCCAAATCTCCAGCTTCAAGGGCATCTTCCTACATCGAAAACATGCATGAGAAACCCAGAAGATGGTACACCGTGTGATGGGGAAAGGTTTCTAAAACGCACCTCATTTCTCATCTCCTTGTGCCCGGGTTCGCCATTCCAGCCACTTTACTAGCAATCTCCCTACTTGGAGCATCAGCACCTTTAACCTCCTGTTCCGTACAGGTTGCAATTTGTCCTGAGGATGAACGGGAAGACGGGGAACCAACGAGAGACTAGCTCTTGGTGTCGGGACAGGCACAGGTCACTCCATTTTCCCATCAGGAAGAAGAATTAACCACAGGCTCAGCCTGCCCCCCGGAACCAGAACAGGGCCTGAAGCCATCCTGCGCTTTTGCGGCCAGCTCCCAAAAAAGCGAGTTGTAAAATGGAGGTTCAGGGCACTGCAATTCACAAACCTGCAGAGTTATAAATGATAACTCTCGTCCACAAATATATTGAGGGAAGGCAAAGAAGAGGATTTGAAATCAAGGCAGAATTGCACGAAACAGATTTCAGGAGGTAGATACGAATCGCCTTTAAAGCACATGAAAAGCGGCAAAACGTTGACAATGATGCCCTTGGCCAAAAAGGGCGTATGCGTTTTTTCCTGAATATATTCAGGAAAAAACGCATACGCCCTTTTTGGCCAACCAAGCAACCTGGAAAGGCAAATCAGCGCTACAGAGAAGTCTCGCTTCCCATCGGTCAAAAGGGCCATGCTGAAAAAAGTGTCAAAACCAGAAATGCAGGACAGGCCATGGAGAAATGGGAGCCTTGCTACACTGATGGGCGGGATGTAAATTGCCAACAGCCACTCTGGAGAAGTGTACGGTGTGTCCTGAAACATCTGAAAAACACAGCTTAGAGAGCATAGGGCACGTCCACTCATGGGGGTATAAATTGGGAAAATGAAAAATCAGCAAGACACAAGCACCCCAAAGTTGAGGGCTGCTCTGTTGACAAGGACCTCCACTTCATTCCACCTTCAATATCCCAGGAAAGAGAAAAATGGATAAAGAAGTTGTGGTCCTTATGTACAATGGAATATCACTCAGCCATGAAATCAATGTCATAATGTTAGTAGCAGCATGATGAGTGGATTTAGGTACGACGATTCTAAGTGAAATAAGTCACACAGAAAAGGACACTTCTCCTAAGGTATCACTGATAGAGGGAATGTAAAAACCGTTACACTTGAACTGAATTACAAAACAGAACAGAGTCACACATGCAGAAAACACACTATGGCTGCTTAACGGGAAAGGTGAGGTGGGGTGATACATAAAACAAGGGTATCAAATTAGCTCAGATACCGTTCCATAAACCCAATATGTAGTAGACAAGACCTACTCCTTGCTCAGAGAACTGGACTCAACACGCCCTATTCACCGCACAAGAATATATCTGACTAGTAATAATCTTACAGCCTATGTATTGATATCTCTCTGTTAGTGTGTCAAGTGGGTGGAAAGCGGCATAAACACAGCCGTGAAAAGCAGCTAAACCCCATTATGAAAATAAATTACTTTGAAAAACCCATGAAACAACGACAGTGAAAGAGATAGAAATTCTTACACAATGAGTTCAGGGGCTGTGATGCAACCTGGATTGACCATATCTAGACCCACAGCTGGATGAGACATAAGGGTGGACACTCTTGGGGCTGAGAGGTTTGGTGAGGTTGGGTGAGCAAACGCAGACCCTTTAAAGGAATACTGCGTGGTACCCATCGCATGGGTCCCAAATCTCCAGCTTCAAGGGCATCTTCCTACATCGAAAACATGCATGAGAAACCCAGAAGATGGTACACCGTGTGATGGGGAAAGGTTTCTAAAACGCACCTCATTTCTCATCTCCTTGTGCCCGGGTTCGCCATTCCAGCCGCTTTACTAGCAATCTCCCTACTTGGAGCATCAGCACCTTTAACCTCCTGTTCCGTACAGGTTGCAATTTGTCCTGAGGATGAACGGGAAGACGGGGAACCAACGAGAGACTAGCTCTTGGTGTCGGGACAGGCACAGGTCACTCCATTTTCCCATCAGGAAGAAGAATTAACCACAGGCTCAGCCTGCCCCCCGGAACCAGAACAGGGCCTGAAGCCATCCTGCGCTTTTGCGGCCAGCTCCCAAAAAAGCGAGTTGTAAAATGGAGGTTCAGGGCACTGCAATTCACAAACCTGCAGAGTTATAAATGATAACTCTCGTCCACAAATATATTGAGGGAAGGCAAAGAAGAGGATTTGAAATCAAGGCAGAATTGCACGAAACAGATTTCAGGAGGTAGATACGAATCGCCTTTAAAGCACATGAAAAGCGGCAAAACGTTGACAATGATGCCCTTGGCCAAAAAGGGCGTATGCGTTTTTTCCTGAATATATTCAGGAAAAAACGCATACGCCCTTTTTGGCCAACCAAGCAACCTGGAAAGGCAAATCAGCGCTACAGAGAAGTCTCGCTTCCCATCGGTCAAAAGGGCCATGCTGAAAAAAGTGTCAAAACCAGAAATGCAGGACAGGCCATGGAGAAATGGGAGCCTTGCTACACTGATGGGCGGGATGTAAATTGCCAACAGCCACTCTGGAGAAGTGTACGGTGTGTCCTGAAACATCTGAAAAACACAGCTTAGAGAGCATAGGGCACTTCCACTCATGGGGGTATAAATTGGGAAAATGAAAAATCAGCAAGACACAAGCACCCCAAAGTTGAGGGCTGCTCTGTTGACAAGGACCTCCACTTCATTCCACCTTCAATATCCCAGGAAAGAGAAAAATGGATAAAGAAGTTGTGGTCCTTATGTACAATGGAATATCACTCAGCCATGAAATCAATGTCATAATGTTAGTAGCAGCATGATGAGTGGATTTAGGTACGACGATTCTAAGTGAAATAAGTCACACAGAAAAGGACACTTCTCCTAAGGTATCACTGATAGAGGGAATGTAAAAACCGTTACACTTGAACTGAATTACAAAACAGAACAGAGTCACACATGCAGAAAACACACTATGGCTGCTTAACGGGAAAGGTGAGGTGGGGTGATACATAAAACAAGGGTATCAAATTAGCTCAGATACCGTTCCATAAACCCAATATGTAGTAGACAAGACCTACTCCTTGCTCAGAGAACTGGACTCAACACGCCCTATTCACCGCACAAGAATATATCTGACTAGTAATAATCTTACAGCCTATGTATTGATATCTCTCTGTTAGTGTGTCAAGTGGGTGGAAAGCGGCATAAACACAGCCGTGAAAAGCAGCTAAACCCCATTATGAAAATAAATTACTTTGAAAAACCCATGAAACAACGACAGTGAAAGAGATAGAAATTCTTACACAATGAGTTCAGGGGCTGTGATGCAACCTGGATTGACCATATCTAGACCCACAGCTGGATGAGACATAAGGGTGGACACTCTTGGGGCTGAGAGGTTTGGTGAGGTTGGGTGAGCAAACGCAGACCCTTTAAAGGAATACTGCGTGGTACCCATCGCATGGGTCCCAAATCTCCAGCTTCAAGGGCATCTTCCTACATCGAAAACATGCATGAGAAACCCAGAAGATGGTACACCGTGTGATGGGGAAAGGTTTCTAAAACGCACCTCATTTCTCATCTCCTTGTGCCCGGGTTCGCCATTCCAGCCGCTTTACTAGCAATCTCCCTACTTGGAGCATCAGCACCTTTAACCTCCTGTTCCGTACAGGTTGCAATTTGTCCTGAGGATGAACGGGAAGACGGGGAACCAACGAGAGACTAGCTCTTGGTGTCGGGACAGGCACAGGTCACTCCATTTTCCCATCAGGAAGAAGAATTAACCACAGGCTCAGCCTGCCCCCCGGAACCAGAACAGGGCCTGAAGCCATCCTGCGCTTTTGCGGCCAGCTCCCAAAAAAGCGAGTTGTAAAATGGAGGTTCAGGGCACTGCAATTCACAAACCTGCAGAGTTATAAATGATAACTCTCGTCCACAAATATATTGAGGGAAGGCAAAGAAGAGGATTTGAAATCAAGGCAGAATTGCACGAAACAGATTTCAGGAGGTAGATACGAATCGCCTTTAAAGCACATGAAAAGCGGCAAAACGTTGACAATGATGCCCTTGGCCAAAAAGGGCGTATGCGTTTTTTCCTGAATATATTCAGGAAAAAACGCATACGCCCTTTTTGGCCAACCAAGCAACCTGGAAAGGCAAATCAGCGCTACAGAGAAGTCTCGCTTCCCATCGGTCAAAAGGGCCATGCTGAAAAAAGTGTCAAAACCAGAAATGCAGGACAGGCCATGGAGAAATGGGAGCCTTGCTACACTGATGGGCGGGATGTAAATTGCCAACAGCCACTCTGGAGAAGTGTACGGTGTGTCCTGAAACATCTGAAAAACACAGCTTAGAGAGCATAGGGCACTTCCACTCATGGGGGTATAAATTGGGAAAATGAAAAATCAGCAAGACACAAGCACCCCAAAGTTGAGGGCTGCTCTGTTGACAAGGACCTCCACTTCATTCCACCTTCAATATCCCAGGAAAGAGAAAAATGGATAAAGAAGTTGTGGTCCTTATGTACAATGGAATATCACTCAGCCATGAAATCAATGTCATAATGTTAGTAGCAGCATGATGAGTGGATTTAGGTACGACGATTCTAAGTGAAATAAGTCACACAGAAAAGGACACTTCTCCTAAGGTATCACTGATAGAGGGAATGTAAAAACCGTTACACTTGAACTGAATTACAAAACAGAACAGAGTCACACATGCAGAAAACACACTATGGCTGCTTAACGGGAAAGGTGAGGTGGGGTGATACATAAAACAAGGGTATCAAATTAGCTCAGATACCGTTCCATAAACCCAATATGTAGTAGACAAGACCTACTCCTTGCTCAGAGAACTGGACTCAACACGCCCTATTCACCGCACAAGAATATATCTGACTAGTAATAATCTTACAGCCTATGTATTGATATCTCTCTGTTAGTGTGTCAAGTGGGTGGAAAGCGGCATAAACACAGCCGTGAAAAGCAGCTAAACCCCATTATGAAAATAAATTACTTTGAAAAACCCATGAAACAACGACAGTGAAAGAGATAGAAATTCTTACACAATGAGTTCAGGGGCTGTGATGCAACCTGGATTGACCATATCTAGACCCACAGCTGGATGAGACATAAGGGTGGACACTCTTGGGGCTGAGAGGTTTGGTGAGGTTGGGTGAGCAAACGCAGACCCTTTAAAGGAATACTGCGTGGTACCCATCGCATGGGTCCCAAATCTCCAGCTTCAAGGGCATCTTCCTACATCGAAAACATGCATGAGAAACCCAGAAGATGGTACACCGTGTGATGGGGAAAGGTTTCTAAAACGCACCTCATTTCTCATCTCCTTGTGCCCGGGTTCGCCATTCCAGCCGCTTTACTAGCAATCTCCCTACTTGGAGCATCAGCACCTTTAACCTCCTGTTCCGTACAGGTTGCAATTTGTCCTGAGGATGAACGGGAAGACGGGGAACCAACGAGAGACTAGCTCTTGGTGTCGGGACAGGCACAGGTCACTCCATTTTCCCATCAGGAAGAAGAATTAACCACAGGCTCAGCCTGCCCCCCGGAACCAGAACAGGGCCTGAAGCCATCCTGCGCTTTTGCGGCCAGCTCCCAAAAAAGCGAGTTGTAAAATGGAGGTTCAGGGCACTGCAATTCACAAACCTGCAGAGTTATAAATGATAACTCTCGTCCACAAATATATTGAGGGAAGGCAAAGAAGAGGATTTGAAATCAAGGCAGAATTGCACGAAACAGATTTCAGGAGGTAGATACGAATCGCCTTTAAAGCACATGAAAAGCGGCAAAACGTTGACAATGATGCCCTTGGCCAAAAAGGGCGTATGCGTTTTTTCCTGAATATATTCAGGAAAAAACGCATACGCCCTTTTTGGCCAACCAAGCAACCTGGAAAGGCAAATCAGCGCTACAGAGAAGTCTCGCTTCCCATCGGTCAAAAGGGCCATGCTGAAAAAAGTGTCAAAACCAGAAATGCAGGACAGGCCATGGAGAAATGGGAGCCTTGCTACACTGATGGGCGGGATGTAAATTGCCAACAGCCACTCTGGAGAAGTGTACGGTGTGTCCTGAAACATCTGAAAAACACAGCTTAGAGAGCATAGGGCACTTCCACTCATGGGGGTATAAATTGGGAAAATGAAAAATCAGCAAGACACAAGCACCCCAAAGTTGAGGGCTGCTCTGTTGACAAGGACCTCCACTTCATTCCACCTTCAATATCCCAGGAAAGAGAAAAATGGATAAAGAAGTTGTGGTCCTTATGTACAATGGAATATCACTCAGCCATGAAATCAATGTCATAATGTTAGTAGCAGCATGATGAGTGGATTTAGGTACGACGATTCTAAGTGAAATAAGTCACACAGAAAAGGACACTTCTCCTAAGGTATCACTGATAGAGGGAATGTAAAAACCGTTACACTTGAACTGAATTACAAAACAGAACAGAGTCACACATGCAGAAAACACACTATGGCTGCTTAACGGGAAAGGTGAGGTGGGGTGATACATAAAACAAGGGTATCAAATTAGCTCAGATACCGTTCCATAAACCCAATATGTAGTAGACAAGACCTACTCCTTGCTCAGAGAACTGGACTCAACACGCCCTATTCACCGCACAAGAATATATCTGACTAGTAATAATCTTACAGCCTATGTATTGATATCTCTCTGTTAGTGTGTCAAGTGGGTGGAAAGCGGCATAAACACAGCCGTGAAAAGCAGCTAAACCCCATTATGAAAATAAATTACTTTGAAAAACCCATGAAACAACGACAGTGAAAGAGATAGAAATTCTTACACAATGAGTTCAGGGGCTGTGATGCAACCTGGATTGACCATATCTAGACCCACAGCTGGATGAGACATAAGGGTGGACACTCTTGGGGCTGAGAGGTTTGGTGAGGTTGGGTGAGCAAACGCAGACCCTTTAAAGGAATACTGCGTGGTACCCATCGCATGGGTCCCAAATCTCCAGCTTCAAGGGCATCTTCCTACATCGAAAACATGCATGAGAAACCCAGAAGATGGTACACCGTGTGATGGGGAAAGGTTTCTAAAACGCACCTCATTTCTCATCTCCTTGTGCCCGGGTTCGCCATTCCAGCCGCTTTACTAGCAATCTCCCTACTTGGAGCATCAGCACCTTTAACCTCCTGTTCCGTACAGGTTGCAATTTGTCCTGAGGATGAACGGGAAGACGGGGAACCAACGAGAGACTAGCTCTTGGTGTCGGGACAGGCACAGGTCACTCCATTTTCCCATCAGGAAGAAGAATTAACCACAGGCTCAGCCTGCCCCCCGGAACCAGAACAGGGCCTGAAGCCATCCTGCGCTTTTGCGGCCAGCTCCCAAAAAAGCGAGTTGTAAAATGGAGGTTCAGGGCACTGCAATTCACAAACCTGCAGAGTTATAAATGATAACTCTCGTCCACAAATATATTGAGGGAAGGCAAAGAAGAGGATTTGAAATCAAGGCAGAATTGCACGAAACAGATTTCAGGAGGTAGATACGAATCGCCTTTAAAGCACATGAAAAGCGGCAAAACGTTGACAATGATGCCCTTGGCCAAAAAGGGCGTATGCGTTTTTTCCTGAATATATTCAGGAAAAAACGCATACGCCCTTTTTGGCCAACCAAGCAACCTGGAAAGGCAAATCAGCGCTACAGAGAAGTCTCGCTTCCCATCGGTCAAAAGGGCCATGCTGAAAAAAGTGTCAAAACCAGAAATGCAGGACAGGCCATGGAGAAATGGGAGCCTTGCTACACTGATGGGCGGGATGTAAATTGCCAACAGCCACTCTGGAGAAGTGTACGGTGTGTCCTGAAACATCTGAAAAACACAGCTTAGAGAGCATAGGGCACTTCCACTCATGGGGGTATAAATTGGGAAAATGAAAAATCAGCAAGACACAAGCACCCCAAAGTTGAGGGCTGCTCTGTTGACAAGGACCTCCACTTCATTCCACCTTCAATATCCCAGGAAAGAGAAAAATGGATAAAGAAGTTGTGGTCCTTATGTACAATGGAATATCACTCAGCCATGAAATCAATGTCATAATGTTAGTAGCAGCATGATGAGTGGATTTAGGTACGACGATTCTAAGTGAAATAAGTCACACAGAAAAGGACACTTCTCCTAAGGTATCACTGATAGAGGGAATGTAAAAACCGTTACACTTGAACTGAATTACAAAACAGAACAGAGTCACACATGCAGAAAACACACTATGGCTGCTTAACGGGAAAGGTGAGGTGGGGTGATACATAAAACAAGGGTATCAAATTAGCTCAGATACCGTTCCATAAACCCAATATGTAGTAGACAAGACCTACTCCTTGCTCAGAGAACTGGACTCAACACGCCCTATTCACCGCACAAGAATATATCTGACTAGTAATAATCTTAAAGCCTATGTATTGATATCTCTCTGTTAGTGTGTCAAGTGGGTGGAAAGCGGCATAAACACAGCCGTGAAAAGCAGCTAAACCCCATTATGAAAATAAATTACTTTGAAAAACCCATGAAACAACGACAGTGAAAGAGATAGAAATTCTTACACAATGAGTTCAGGGGCTGTGATGCAACCTGGATTGACCATATCTAGACCCACAGCTGGATGAGACATAAGGGTGGACACTCTTGGGGCTGAGAGGTTTGGTGAGGTTGGGTGAGCAAACGCAGACCCTTTAAAGGAATACTGCGTGGTACCCATCGCATGGGTCCCAAATCTCCAGCTTCAAGGGCATCTTCCTACATCGAAAACATGCATGAGAAACCCAGAAGATGGTACACCGTGTGATGGGGAAAGGTTTCTAAAACGCACCTCATTTCTCATCTCCTTGTGCCCGGGTTCGCCATTCCAGCTGCTTTACTAGCAATCTCCCTACTTGGAGCATCAGCACCTTTAACCTCCTGTTCCGTACAGGTTGCAATTTGTCCTGAGGATGAACGGGAAGACGGGGAACCAACGAGAGACTAGCTCTTGGTGTCGGGACAGGCACAGGTCACTCCATTTTCCCATCAGGAAGAAGAATTAACCACAGGCTCAGCCTGCCCCCCGGAACCAGAACAGGGCCTGAAGCCATCCTGCGCTTTTGCGGCCAGCTCCCAAAAAAGCGAGTTGTAAAATGGAGGTTCAGGGCACTGCAATTCACAAACCTGCAGAGTTATAAATGATAACTCTCGTCCACAAATATATTGAGGGAAGGCAAAGAAGAGGATTTGAAATCAAGGCAGAATTGCACGAAACAGATTTCAGGAGGTAGATACGAATCGCCTTTAAAGCACATGAAAAGCGGCAAAACGTTGACAATGATGCCCTTGGCCAAAAAGGGCGTATGCGTTTTTTCCTGAATATATTCAGGAAAAAACGCATACGCCCTTTTTGGCCAACCAAGCAACCTGGAAAGGCAAATCAGCGCTACAGAGAAGTCTCGCTTCCCATCGGTCAAAAGGGCCATGCTGAAAAAAGTGTCAAAACCAGAAATGCAGGACAGGCCATGGAGAAATGGGAGCCTTGCTACGCTGATGGGCGGGATGTAAATTGCCAACAGCCACTCTGGAGAAGTGTACGGTGTGTCCTGAAACATCTGAAAAACACAGCTTAGAGAGCATAGGGCACGTCCACTCATGGGGGTATAAATTGGGAAAATGAAAAATCAGCAAGACACAAGCACCCCAAAGTTGAGGGCTGCTCTGTTGACAAGGACCTCCACTTCATTCCACCTTCAATATCCCAGGAAAGAGAAAAATGGATAAAGAAGTTGTGGTCCTTATGTACAATGGAATATCACTCAGCCATGAAATCAATGTCATAATGTTAGTAGCAGCATGATGAGTGGATTTAGGTACGACGATTCTAAGTGAAATAAGTCACACAGAAAAGGACACTTCTCCTAAGGTATCACTGATAGAGGGAATGTAAAAACCGTTACACTTGAACTGAATTACAAAACAGAACAGAGTCACACATGCAGAAAACACACTATGGCTGCTTAACGGGAAAGGTGAGGTGGGGTGATACATAAAACAAGGGTATCAAATTAGCTCAGATACCGTTCCATAAACCCAATATGTAGTAGACAAGACCTACTCCTTGCTCAGAGAACTGGACTCAACACGCCCTATTCACCGCACAAGAATATATCTGACTAGTAATAATCTTACAGCCTATGTATTGATATCTCTCTGTTAGTGTGTCAAGTGGGTGGAAAGCGGCATAAACACAGCCGTGAAAAGCAGCTAAACCCCATTATGAAAATAAATTACTTTGAAAAACCCATGAAACAACGACAGTGAAAGAGATAGAAATTCTTACACAATGAGTTCAGGGGCTGTGATGCAACCTGGATTGACCATATCTAGACCCACAGCTGGATGAGACATAAGGGTGGACACTCTTGGGGCTGAGAGGTTTGGTGAGGTTGGGTGAGCAAACGCAGACCCTTTAAAGGAATACTGCGTGGTACCCATCGCATGGGTCCCAAATCTCCAGCTTCAAGGGCATCTTCCTACATCGAAAACATGCATGAGAAACCCAGAAGATGGTACACCGTGTGATGGGGAAAGGTTTCTAAAACGCACCTCATTTCTCATCTCCTTGTGCCCGGGTTCGCCATTCCAGCCGCTTTACTAGCAATCTCCCTACTTGGAGCATCAGCACCTTTAACCTCCTGTTCCGTACAGGTTGCAATTTGTCCTGAGGATGAACGGGAAGACGGGGAACCAACGAGAGACTAGCTCTTGGTGTCGGGACAGGCACAGGTCACTCCATTTTCCCATCAGGAAGAAGAATTAACCACAGGCTCAGCCTGCCCCCCGGAACCAGAACAGGGCCTGAAGCCATCCTGCGCTTTTGCGGCCAGCTCCCAAAAAAGCGAGTTGTAAAATGGAGGTTCAGGGCACTGCAATTCACAAACCTGCAGAGTTATAAATGATAACTCTCGTCCACAAATATATTGAGGGAAGGCAAAGAAGAGGATTTGAAATCAAGGCAGAATTGCACGAAACAGATTTCAGGAGGTAGATACGAATCGCCTTTAAAGCACATGAAAAGCGGCAAAACGTTGACAATGATGCCCTTGGCCAAAAAGGGCGTATGCGTTTTTTCCTGAATATATTCAGGAAAAAACGCATACGCCCTTTTTGGCCAACCAAGCAACCTGGAAAGGCAAATCAGCGCTACAGAGAAGTCTCGCTTCCCATCGGTCAAAAGGGCCATGCTGAAAAAAGTGTCAAAACCAGAAATGCAGGACAGGCCATGGAGAAATGGGAGCCTTGCTACACTGATGGGCGGGATGTAAATTGCCAACAGCCACTCTGGAGAAGTGTACGGTGTGTCCTGAAACATCTGAAAAACACAGCTTAGAGAGCATAGGGCACTTCCACTCATGGGGGTATAAATTGGGAAAATGAAAAATCAGCAAGACACAAGCACCCCAAAGTTGAGGGCTGCTCTGTTGACAAGGACCTCCACTTCATTCCACCTTCAATATCCCAGGAAAGAGAAAAATGGATAAAGAAGTTGTGGTCCTTATGTACAATGGAATATCACTCAGCCATGAAATCAATGTCATAATGTTAGTAGCAGCATGATGAGTGGATTTAGGTACGACGATTCTAAGTGAAATAAGTCACACAGAAAAGGACACTTCTCCTAAGGTATCACTGATAGAGGGAATGTAAAAACCGTTACACTTGAACTGAATTACAAAACAGAACAGAGTCACACATGCAGAAAACACACTATGGCTGCTTAACGGGAAAGGTGAGGTGGGGTGATACATAAAACAAGGGTATCAAATTAGCTCAGATACCGTTCCATAAACCCAATATGTAGTAGACAAGACCTACTCCTTGCTCAGAGAACTGGACTCAACACGCCCTATTCACCGCACAAGAATATATCTGACTAGTAATAATCTTACAGCCTATGTATTGATATCTCTCTGTTAGTGTGTCAAGTGGGTGGAAAGCGGCATAAACACAGCCGTGAAAAGCAGCTAAACCCCATTATGAAAATAAATTACTTTGAAAAACCCATGAAACAACGACAGTGAAAGAGATAGAAATTCTTACACAATGAGTTCAGGGGCTGTGATGCAACCTGGATTGACCATATCTAGACCCACAGCTGGATGAGACATAAGGGTGGACACTCTTGGGGCTGAGAGGTTTGGTGAGGTTGGGTGAGCAAACGCAGACCCTTTAAAGGAATACTGCGTGGTACCCATCGCATGGGTCCCAAATCTCCAGCTTCAAGGGCATCTTCCTACATCGAAAACATGCATGAGAAACCCAGAAGATGGTACACCGTGTGATGGGGAAAGGTTTCTAAAACGCACCTCATTTCTCATCTCCTTGTGCCCGGGTTCGCCATTCCAGCCACTTTACTAGCAATCTCCCTACTTGGAGCATCAGCACCTTTAACCTCCTGTTCCGTACAGGTTGCAATTTGTCCTGAGGATGAACGGGAAGACGGGGAACCAACGAGAGACTAGCTCTTGGTGTCGGGACAGGCACAGGTCACTCCATTTTCCCATCAGGAAGAAGAATTAACCACAGGCTCAGCCTGCCCCCCGGAACCAGAACAGGGCCTGAAGCCATCCTGCGCTTTTGCGGCCAGCTCCCAAAAAAGCGAGTTGTAAAATGGAGGTTCAGGGCACTGCAATTCACAAACCTGCAGAGTTATAAATGATAACTCTCGTCCACAAATATATTGAGGGAAGGCAAAGAAGAGGATTTGAAATCAAGGCAGAATTGCACGAAACAGATTTCAGGAGGTAGATACGAATCGCCTTTAAAGCACATGAAAAGCGGCAAAACGTTGACAATGATGCCCTTGGCCAAAAAGGGCGTATGCGTTTTTTCCTGAATATATTCAGGAAAAAACGCATACGCCCTTTTTGGCCAACCAAGCAACCTGGAAAGGCAAATCAGCGCTACAGAGAAGTCTCGCTTCCCATCGGTCAAAAGGGCCATGCTGAAAAAAGTGTCAAAACCAGAAATGCAGGACAGGCCATGGAGAAATGGGAGCCTTGCTACACTGATGGGCGGGATGTAAATTGCCAACAGCCACTCTGGAGAAGTGTACGGTGTGTCCTGAAACATCTGAAAAACACAGCTTAGAGAGCATAGGGCACTTCCACTCATGGGGGTATAAATTGGGAAAATGAAAAATCAGCAAGACACAAGCACCCCAAAGTTGAGGGCTGCTCTGTTGACAAGGACCTCCACTTCATTCCACCTTCAATATCCCAGGAAAGAGAAAAATGGATAAAGAAGTTGTGGTCCTTATGTACAATGGAATATCACTCAGCCATGAAATCAATGTCATAATGTTAGTAGCAGCATGATGAGTGGATTTAGGTACGACGATTCTAAGTGAAATAAGTCACACAGAAAAGGACACTTCTCCTAAGGTATCACTGATAGAGGGAATGTAAAAACCGTTACACTTGAACTGAATTACAAAACAGAACAGAGTCACACATGCAGAAAACACACTATGGCTGCTTAACGGGAAAGGTGAGGTGGGGTGATACATAAAACAAGGGTATCAAATTAGCTCAGATACCGTTCCATAAACCCAATATGTAGTAGACAAGACCTACTCCTTGCTCAGAGAACTGGACTCAACACGCCCTATTCACCGCACAAGAATATATCTGACTAGTAATAATCTTAAAGCCTATGTATTGATATCTCTCTGTTAGTGTGTCAAGTGGGTGGAAAGCGGCATAAACACAGCCGTGAAAAGCAGCTAAACCCCATTATGAAAATAAATTACTTTGAAAAACCCATGAAACAACGACAGTGAAAGAGATAGAAATTCTTACACAATGAGTTCAGGGGCTGTGATGCAACCTGGATTGACCATATCTAGACCCACAGCTGGATGAGACATAAGGGTGGACACTCTTGGGGCTGAGAGGTTTGGTGAGGTTGGGTGAGCAAACGCAGACCCTTTAAAGGAATACTGCGTGGTACCCATCGCATGGGTCCCAAATCTCCAGCTTCAAGGGCATCTTCCTACATCGAAAACATGCATGAGAAACCCAGAAGATGGTACACCGTGTGATGGGGAAAGGTTTCTAAAACGCACCTCATTTCTCATCTCCTTGTGCCCGGGTTCGCCATTCCAGCCGCTTTACTAGCAATCTCCCTACTTGGAGCATCAGCACCTTTAACCTCCTGTTCCGTACAGGTTGCAATTTGTCCTGAGGATGAACGGGAAGACGGGGAACCAACGAGAGACTAGCTCTTGGTGTCGGGACAGGCACAGGTCACTCCATTTTCCCATCAGGAAGAAGAATTAACCACAGGCTCAGCCTGCCCCCCGGAACCAGAACAGGGCCTGAAGCCATCCTGCGCTTTTGCGGCCAGCTCCCAAAAAAGCGAGTTGTAAAATGGAGGTTCAGGGCACTGCAATTCACAAACCTGCAGAGTTATAAATGATAACTCTCGTCCACAAATATATTGAGGGAAGGCAAAGAAGAGGATTTGAAATCAAGGCAGAATTGCACGAAACAGATTTCAGGAGGTAGATACGAATCGCCTTTAAAGCACATGAAAAGCGGCAAAACGTTGACAATGATGCCCTTGGCCAAAAAGGGCGTATGCGTTTTTTCCTGAATATATTCAGGAAAAAACGCATACGCCCTTTTTGGCCAACCAAGCAACCTGGAAAGGCAAATCAGCGCTACAGAGAAGTCTCGCTTCCCATCGGTCAAAAGGGCCATGCTGAAAAAAGTGTCAAAACCAGAAATGCAGGACAGGCCATGGAGAAATGGGAGCCTTGCTACACTGATGGGCGGGATGTAAATTGCCAACAGCCACTCTGGAGAAGTGTACGGTGTGTCCTGAAACATCTGAAAAACACAGCTTAGAGAGCATAGGGCACTTCCACTCATGGGGGTATAAATTGGGAAAATGAAAAATCAGCAAGACACAAGCACCCCAAAGTTGAGGGCTGCTCTGTTGACAAGGACCTCCACTTCATTCCACCTTCAATATCCCAGGAAAGAGAAAAATGGATAAAGAAGTTGTGGTCCTTATGTACAATGGAATATCACTCAGCCATGAAATCAATGTCATAATGTTAGTAGCAGCATGATGAGTGGATTTAGGTACGACGATTCTAAGTGAAATAAGTCACACAGAAAAGGACACTTCTCCTAAGGTATCACTGATAGAGGGAATGTAAAAACCGTTACACTTGAACTGAATTACAAAACAGAACAGAGTCACACATGCAGAAAACACACTATGGCTGCTTAACGGGAAAGGTGAGGTGGGGTGATACATAAAACAAGGGTATCAAATTAGCTCAGATACCGTTCCATAAACCCAATATGTAGTAGACAAGACCTACTCCTTGCTCAGAGAACTGGACTCAACACGCCCTATTCACCGCACAAGAATATATCTGACTAGTAATAATCTTAAAGCCTATGTATTGATATCTCTCTGTTAGTGTGTCAAGTGGGTGGAAAGCGGCATAAACACAGCCGTGAAAAGCAGCTAAACCCCATTATGAAAATAAATTACTTTGAAAAACCCATGAAACAACGACAGTGAAAGAGATAGAAATTCTTACACAATGAGTTCAGGGGCTGTGATGCAACCTGGATTGACCATATCTAGACCCACAGCTGGATGAGACATAAGGGTGGACACTCTTGGGGCTGAGAGGTTTGGTGAGGTTGGGTGAGCAAACGCAGACCCTTTAAAGGAATACTGCGTGGTACCCATCGCATGGGTCCCAAATCTCCAGCTTCAAGGGCATCTTCCTACATCGAAAACATGCATGAGAAACCCAGAAGATGGTACACCGTGTGATGGGGAAAGGTTTCTAAAACGCACCTCATTTCTCATCTCCTTGTGCCCGGGTTCGCCATTCCAGCCGCTTTACTAGCAATCTCCCTACTTGGAGCATCAGCACCTTTAACCTCCTGTTCCGTACAGGTTGCAATTTGTCCTGAGGATGAACGGGAAGACGGGGAACCAACGAGAGACTAGCTCTTGGTGTCGGGACAGGCACAGGTCACTCCATTTTCCCATCAGGAAGAAGAATTAACCACAGGCTCAGCCTGCCCCCCGGAACCAGAACAGGGCCTGAAGCCATCCTGCGCTTTTGCGGCCAGCTCCCAAAAAAGCGAGTTGTAAAATGGAGGTTCAGGGCACTGCAATTCACAAACCTGCAGAGTTATAAATGATAACTCTCGTCCACAAATATATTGAGGGAAGGCAAAGAAGAGGATTTGAAATCAAGGCAGAATTGCACGAAACAGATTTCAGGAGGTAGATACGAATCGCCTTTAAAGCACATGAAAAGCGGCAAAACGTTGACAATGATGCCCTTGGCCAAAAAGGGCGTATGCGTTTTTTCCTGAATATATTCAGGAAAAAACGCATACGCCCTTTTTGGCCAACCAAGCAACCTGGAAAGGCAAATCAGCGCTACAGAGAAGTCTCGCTTCCCATCGGTCAAAAGGGCCATGCTGAAAAAAGTGTCAAAACCAGAAATGCAGGACAGGCCATGGAGAAATGGGAGCCTTGCTACACTGATGGGCGGGATGTAAATTGCCAACAGCCACTCTGGAGAAGTGTACGGTGTGTCCTGAAACATCTGAAAAACACAGCTTAGAGAGCATAGGGCACTTCCACTCATGGGGGTATAAATTGGGAAAATGAAAAATCAGCAAGACACAAGCACCCCAAAGTTGAGGGCTGCTCTGTTGACAAGGACCTCCACTTCATTCCACCTTCAATATCCCAGGAAAGAGAAAAATGGATAAAGAAGTTGTGGTCCTTATGTACAATGGAATATCACTCAGCCATGAAATCAATGTCATAATGTTAGTAGCAGCATGATGAGTGGATTTAGGTACGACGATTCTAAGTGAAATAAGTCACACAGAAAAGGACACTTCTCCTAAGGTATCACTGATAGAGGGAATGTAAAAACCGTTACACTTGAACTGAATTACAAAACAGAACAGAGTCACACATGCAGAAAACACACTATGGCTGCTTAACGGGAAAGGTGAGGTGGGGTGATACATAAAACAAGGGTATCAAATTAGCTCAGATACCGTTCCATAAACCCAATATGTAGTAGACAAGACCTACTCCTTGCTCAGAGAACTGGACTCAACACGCCCTATTCACCGCACAAGAATATATCTGACTAGTAATAATCTTACAGCCTATGTATTGATATCTCTCTGTTAGTGTGTCAAGTGGGTGGAAAGCGGCATAAACACAGCCGTGAAAAGCAGCTAAACCCCATTATGAAAATAAATTACTTTGAAAAACCCATGAAACAACGACAGTGAAAGAGATAGAAATTCTTACACAATGAGTTCAGGGGCTGTGATGCAACCTGGATTGACCATATCTAGACCCACAGCTGGATGAGACATAAGGGTGGACACTCTTGGGGCTGAGAGGTTTGGTGAGGTTGGGTGAGCAAACGCAGACCCTTTAAAGGAATACTGCGTGGTACCCATCGCATGGGTCCCAAATCTCCAGCTTCAAGGGCATCTTCCTACATCGAAAACATGCATGAGAAACCCAGAAGATGGTACACCGTGTGATGGGGAAAGGTTTCTAAAACGCACCTCATTTCTCATCTCCTTGTGCCCGGGTTCGCCATTCCAGCCGCTTTACTAGCAATCTCCCTACTTGGAGCATCAGCACCTTTAACCTCCTGTTCCGTACAGGTTGCAATTTGTCCTGAGGATGAACGGGAAGACGGGGAACCAACGAGAGACTAGCTCTTGGTGTCGGGACAGGCACAGGTCACTCCATTTTCCCATCAGGAAGAAGAATTAACCACAGGCTCAGCCTGCCCCCCGGAACCAGAACAGGGCCTGAAGCCATCCTGCGCTTTTGCGGCCAGCTCCCAAAAAAGCGAGTTGTAAAATGGAGGTTCAGGGCACTGCAATTCACAAACCTGCAGAGTTATAAATGATAACTCTCGTCCACAAATATATTGAGGGAAGGCAAAGAAGAGGATTTGAAATCAAGGCAGAATTGCACGAAACAGATTTCAGGAGGTAGATACGAATCGCCTTTAAAGCACATGAAAAGCGGCAAAACGTTGACAATGATGCCCTTGGCCAAAAAGGGCGTATGCGTTTTTTCCTGAATATATTCAGGAAAAAACGCATACGCCCTTTTTGGCCAACCAAGCAACCTGGAAAGGCAAATCAGCGCTACAGAGAAGTCTCGCTTCCCATCGGTCAAAAGGGCCATGCTGAAAAAAGTGTCAAAACCAGAAATGCAGGACAGGCCATGGAGAAATGGGAGCCTTGCTACACTGATGGGCGGGATGTAAATTGCCAACAGCCACTCTGGAGAAGTGTACGGTGTGTCCTGAAACATCTGAAAAACACAGCTTAGAGAGCATAGGGCACTTCCACTCATGGGGGTATAAATTGGGAAAATGAAAAATCAGCAAGACACAAGCACCCCAAAGTTGAGGGCTGCTCTGTTGACAAGGACCTCCACTTCATTCCACCTTCAATATCCCAGGAAAGAGAAAAATGGATAAAGAAGTTGTGGTCCTTATGTACAATGGAATATCACTCAGCCATGAAATCAATGTCATAATGTTAGTAGCAGCATGATGAGTGGATTTAGGTACGACGATTCTAAGTGAAATAAGTCACACAGAAAAGGACACTTCTCCTAAGGTATCACTGATAGAGGGAATGTAAAAACCGTTACACTTGAACTGAATTACAAAACAGAACAGAGTCACACATGCAGAAAACACACTATGGCTGCTTAACGGGAAAGGTGAGGTGGGGTGATACATAAAACAAGGGTATCAAATTAGCTCAGATACCGTTCCATAAACCCAATATGTAGTAGACAAGACCTACTCCTTGCTCAGAGAACTGGACTCAACACGCCCTATTCACCGCACAAGAATATATCTGACTAGTAATAATCTTACAGCCTATGTATTGATATCTCTCTGTTAGTGTGTCAAGTGGGTGGAAAGCGGCATAAACACAGCCGTGAAAAGCAGCTAAACCCCATTATGAAAATAAATTACTTTGAAAAACCCATGAAACAACGACAGTGAAAGAGATAGAAATTCTTACACAATGAGTTCAGGGGCTGTGATGCAACCTGGATTGACCATATCTAGACCCACAGCTGGATGAGACATAAGGGTGGACACTCTTGGGGCTGAGGGGTTTGGTGAGGTTGGGTGAGCAAACGCAGACCCTTTAAAGGAATACTGCGTGGTACCCATCGCATGGGTCCCAAATCTCCAGCTTCAAGGGCATCTTCCTACATCGAAAACATGCATGAGAAACCCAGAAGATGGTACACCGTGTGATGGGGAAAGGTTTCTAAAACGCACCTCATTTCTCATCTCCTTGTGCCCGGGTTCGCCATTCCAGCCGCTTTACTAGCAATCTCCCTACTTGGAGCATCAGCACCTTTAACCTCCTGTTCCGTACAGGTTGCAATTTGTCCTGAGGATGAACGGGAAGACGGGGAACCAACGAGAGACTAGCTCTTGGTGTCGGGACAGGCACAGGTCACTCCATTTTCCCATCAGGAAGAAGAATTAACCACAGGCTCAGCCTGCCCCCCGGAACCAGAACAGGGCCTGAAGCCATCCTGCGCTTTTGCGGCCAGCTCCCAAAAAAGCGAGTTGTAAAATGGAGGTTCAGGGCACTGCAATTCACAAACCTGCAGAGTTATAAATGATAACTCTCGTCCACAAATATATTGAGGGAAGGCAAAGAAGAGGATTTGAAATCAAGGCAGAATTGCACGAAACAGATTTCAGGAGGTAGATACGAATCGCCTTTAAAGCACATGAAAAGCGGCAAAACGTTGACAATGATGCCCTTGGCCAAAAAGGGCGTATGCGTTTTTTCCTGAATATATTCAGGAAAAAACGCATACGCCCTTTTTGGCCAACCAAGCAACCTGGAAAGGCAAATCAGCGCTACAGAGAAGTCTCGCTTCCCATCGGTCAAAAGGGCCATGCTGAAAAAAGTGTCAAAACCAGAAATGCAGGACAGGCCATGGAGAAATGGGAGCCTTGCTACACTGATGGGCGGGATGTAAATTGCCAACAGCCACTCTGGAGAAGTGTACGGTGTGTCCTGAAACATCTGAAAAACACAGCTTAGAGAGCATAGGGCACTTCCACTCATGGGGGTATAAATTGGGAAAATGAAAAATCAGCAAGACACAAGCACCCCAAAGTTGAGGGCTGCTCTGTTGACAAGGACCTCCACTTCATTCCACCTTCAATATCCCAGGAAAGAGAAAAATGGATAAAGAAGTTGTGGTCCTTATGTACAATGGAATATCACTCAGCCATGAAATCAATGTCATAATGTTAGTAGCAGCATGATGAGTGGATTTAGGTACGACGATTCTAAGTGAAATAAGTCACACAGAAAAGGACACTTCTCCTAAGGTATCACTGATAGAGGGAATGTAAAAACCGTTACACTTGAACTGAATTACAAAACAGAACAGAGTCACACATGCAGAAAACACACTATGGCTGCTTAACGGGAAAGGTGAGGTGGGGTGATACATAAAACAAGGGTATCAAATTAGCTCAGATACCGTTCCATAAACCCAATATGTAGTAGACAAGACCTACTCCTTGCTCAGAGAACTGGACTCAACACGCCCTATTCACCGCACAAGAATATATCTGACTAGTAATAATCTTACAGCCTATGTATTGATATCTCTCTGTTAGTGTGTCAAGTGGGTGGAAAGCGGCATAAACACAGCCGTGAAAAGCAGCTAAACCCCATTATGAAAATAAATTACTTTGAAAAACCCATGAAACAACGACAGTGAAAGAGATAGAAATTCTTACACAATGAGTTCAGGGGCTGTGATGCAACCTGGATTGACCATATCTAGACCCACAGCTGGATGAGACATAAGGGTGGACACTCTTGGGGCTGAGGGGTTTGGTGAGGTTGGGTGAGCAAACGCAGACCCTTTAAAGGAATACTGCGTGGTACCCATCGCATGGGTCCCAAATCTCCAGCTTCAAGGGCATCTTCCTACATCGAAAACATGCATGAGAAACCCAGAAGATGGTACACCGTGTGATGGGGAAAGGTTTCTAAAACGCACCTCATTTCTCATCTCCTTGTGCCCGGGTTCGCCATTCCAGCCGCTTTACTAGCAATCTCCCTACTTGGAGCATCAGCACCTTTAACCTCCTGTTCCGTACAGGTTGCAATTTGTCCTGAGGATGAACGGGAAGACGGGGAACCAACGAGAGACTAGCTCTTGGTGTCGGGACAGGCACAGGTCACTCCATTTTCCCATCAGGAAGAAGAATTAACCACAGGCTCAGCCTGCCCCCCGGAACCAGAACAGGGCCTGAAGCCATCCTGCGCTTTTGCGGCCAGCTCCCAAAAAAGCGAGTTGTAAAATGGAGGTTCAGGGCACTGCAATTCACAAACCTGCAGAGTTATAAATGATAACTCTCGTCCACAAATATATTGAGGGAAGGCAAAGAAGAGGATTTGAAATCAAGGCAGAATTGCACGAAACAGATTTCAGGAGGTAGATACGAATCGCCTTTAAAGCACATGAAAAGCGGCAAAACGTTGACAATGATGCCCTTGGCCAAAAAGGGCGTATGCGTTTTTTCCTGAATATATTCAGGAAAAAACGCATACGCCCTTTTTGGCCAACCAAGCAACCTGGAAAGGCAAATCAGCGCTACAGAGAAGTCTCGCTTCCCATCGGTCAAAAGGGCCATGCTGAAAAAAAGTGTCAAAACCAGAAATGCAGGACAGGCCATGGAGAAATGGGAGCCTTGCTACACTGATGGGCGGGATGTAAATTGCCAACAGCCACTCTGGAGAAGTGTACGGTGTGTCCTGAAACATCTGAAAAACACAGCTTAGAGAGCATAGGGCACTTCCACTCATGGGGGTATAAATTGGGAAAATGAAAAATCAGCAAGACACAAGCACCCCAAAGTTGAGGGCTGCTCTGTTGACAAGGACCTCCACTTCATTCCACCTTCAATATCCCAGGAAGAGAAAAATGGATAAAGAAGTTGTGGTCCTTATGTACAATGGAATATCACTCAGCCATGAAATCAATGTCATAATGTTAGTAGCAGCATGATGAGTGGATTTAGGTACGACGATTCTAAGTGAAATAAGTCACACAGAAAAGGACACTTCTCCTAAGGTATCACTGATGGAGGGAATGTAAAAACCGTTACACTTGAACTGAATTACAAAACAGAACAGAGTCACACATGCAGAAAACACACTATGGCTGCTTAACGGGAAAGGTGAGGTGGGGTGATACATAAAACAAGGGTATCAAATTAGCTCAGATACCGTTCCATAAACCCAATATGTAGTAGACAAGACCTACTCCTTGCTCAGAGAACTGGACTCAACACGCCCTATTCACCGCACAAGAATATATCTGACTAGTAATAATCTTACAGCCTATGTATTGATATCTCTCTGTTAGTGTGTCAAGTGGGTGGAAAGCGGCATAAACACAGCCGTGAAAAGCAGCTAAACCCCATTATGAAAATAAATTACTTTGAAAAACCCATGAAACAACGACAGTGAAAGAGATAGAAATTCTTACACAATGAGTTCAGGGGCTGTGATGCAACCTGGATTGACCATATCTAGACCCACAGCTGGATGAGACATAAGGGTGGACACTCTTGGGGCTGAGAGGTTTGGTGAGGTTGGGTGAGCAAACGCAGACCCTTTAAAGGAATACTGCGTGGTACCCATCGCATGGGTCCCAAATCTCCAGCTTCAAGGGCATCTTCCTACATCGAAAACATGCATGAGAAACCCAGAAGATGGTACACCGTGTGATGGGGAAAGGTTTCTAAAACGCACCTCATTTCTCATCTCCTTGTGCCCGGGTTCGCCATTCCAGCCGCTTTACTAGCAATCTCCCTACTTGGAGCATCAGCACCTTTAACCTCCTGTTCCGTACAGGTTGCAATTTGTCCTGAGGATGAACGGGAAGACGGGGAACCAACGAGAGACTAGCTCTTGGTGTCGGGACAGGCACAGGTCACTCCATTTTCCCATCAGGAAGAAGAATTAACCACAGGCTCAGCCTGCCCCCCGGAACCAGAACAGGGCCTGAAGCCATCCTGCGCTTTTGCGGCCAGCTCCCAAAAAAGCGAGTTGTAAAATGGAGGTTCAGGGCACTGCAATTCACAAACCTGCAGAGTTATAAATGATAACTCTCGTCCACAAATATATTGAGGGAAGGCAAAGAAGAGGATTTGAAATCAAGGCAGAATTGCACGAAACAGATTTCAGGAGGTAGATACGAATCGCCTTTAAAGCACATGAAAAGCGGCAAAACGTTGACAATGATGCCCTTGGCCAAAAAGGGCGTATGCGTTTTTTCCTGAATATATTCAGGAAAAAACGCATACGCCCTTTTTGGCCAACCAAGCAACCTGGAAAGGCAAATCAGCGCTACAGAGAAGTCTCGCTTCCCATCGGTCAAAAGGGCCATGCTGAAAAAAGTGTCAAAACCAGAAATGCAGGACAGGCCATGGAGAAATGGGAGCCTTGCTACACTGATGGGCGGGATGTAAATTGCCAACAGCCACTCTGGAGAAGTGTACGGTGTGTCCTGAAACATCTGAAAAACACAGCTTAGAGAGCATAGGGCACTTCCACTCATGGGGGTATAAATTGGGAAAATGAAAAATCAGCAAGACACAAGCACCCCAAAGTTGAGGGCTGCTCTGTTGACAAGGACCTCCACTTCATTCCACCTTCAATATCCCAGGAAAGAGAAAAATGGATAAAGAAGTTGTGGTCCTTATGTACAATGGAATATCACTCAGCCATGAAATCAATGTCATAATGTTAGTAGCAGCATGATGAGTGGATTTAGGTACGACGATTCTAAGTGAAATAAGTCACACAGAAAAGGACACTTCTCCTAAGGTATCACTGATGGAGGGAATGTAAAAACCGTTACACTTGAACTGAATTACAAAACAGAACAGAGTCACACATGCAGAAAACACACTATGGCTGCTTAACGGGAAAGGTGAGGTGGGGTGATACATAAAACAAGGGTATCAAATTAGCTCAGATACCGTTCCATAAACCCAATATGTAGTAGACAAGACCTACTCCTTGCTCAGAGAACTGGACTCAACACGCCCTATTCACCGCACAAGAATATATCTGACTAGTAATAATCTTAAAGCCTATGTATTGATATCTCTCTGTTAGTGTGTCAAGTGGGTGGAAAGCGGCATAAACACAGCCGTGAAAAGCAGCTAAACCCCATTATGAAAATAAATTACTTTGAAAAACCCATGAAACAACGACAGTGAAAGAGATAGAAATTCTTACACAATGAGTTCAGGGGCTGTGATGCAACCTGGATTGACCATATCTAGACCCACAGCTGGATGAGACATAAGGGTGGACACTCTTGGGGCTGAGAGGTTTGGTGAGGTTGGGTGAGCAAACGCAGACCCTTTAAAGGAATACTGCGTGGTACCCATCGCATGGGTCCCAAATCTCCAGCTTCAAGGGCATCTTCCTACATCGAAAACATGCATGAGAAACCCAGAAGATGGTACACCGTGTGATGGGGAAAGGTTTCTAAAACGCACCTCATTTCTCATCTCCTTGTGCCCGGGTTCGCCATTCCAGCCGCTTTACTAGCAATCTCCCTACTTGGAGCATCAGCACCTTTAACCTCCTGTTCCGTACAGGTTGCAATTTGTCCTGAGGATGAACGGGAAGACGGGGAACCAACGAGAGACTAGCTCTTGGTGTCGGGACAGGCACAGGTCACTCCATTTTCCCATCAGGAAGAAGAATTAACCACAGGCTCAGCCTGCCCCCCGGAACCAGAACAGGGCCTGAAGCCATCCTGCGCTTTTGCGGCCAGCTCCCAAAAAAGCGAGTTGTAAAATGGAGGTTCAGGGCACTGCAATTCACAAACCTGCAGAGTTATAAATGATAACTCTCGTCCACAAATATATTGAGGGAAGGCAAAGAAGAGGATTTGAAATCAAGGCAGAATTGCACGAAACAGATTTCAGGAGGTAGATACGAATCGCCTTTAAAGCACATGAAAAGCGGCAAAACGTTGACAATGATGCCCTTGGCCAAAAAGGGCGTATGCGTTTTTTCCTGAATATATTCAGGAAAAAACGCATACGCCCTTTTTGGCCAACCAAGCAACCTGGAAAGGCAAATCAGCGCTACAGAGAAGTCTCGCTTCCCATCGGTCAAAAGGGCCATGCTGAAAAAAGTGTCAAAACCAGAAATGCAGGACAGGCCATGGAGAAATGGGAGCCTTGCTACACTGATGGGCGGGATGTAAATTGCCAACAGCCACTCTGGAGAAGTGTACGGTGTGTCCTGAAACATCTGAAAAACACAGCTTAGAGAGCATAGGGCACTTCCACTCATGGGGGTATAAATTGGGAAAATGAAAAATCAGCAAGACACAAGCACCCCAAAGTTGAGGGCTGCTCTGTTGACAAGGACCTCCACTTCATTCCACCTTCAATATCCCAGGAAAGAGAAAAATGGATAAAGAAGTTGTGGTCCTTATGTACAATGGAATATCACTCAGCCATGAAATCAATGTCATAATGTTAGTAGCAGCATGATGAGTGGATTTAGGTACGACGATTCTAAGTGAAATAAGTCACACAGAAAAGGACACTTCTCCTAAGGTATCACTGATAGAGGGAATGTAAAAACCGTTACACTTGAACTGAATTACAAAACAGAACAGAGTCACACATGCAGAAAACACACTATGGCTGCTTAACGGGAAAGGTGAGGTGGGGTGATACATAAAACAAGGGTATCAAATTAGCTCAGATACCGTTCCATAAACCCAATATGTAGTAGACAAGACCTACTCCTTGCTCAGAGAACTGGACTCAACACGCCCTATTCACCGCACAAGAATATATCTGACTAGTAATAATCTTACAGCCTATGTATTGATATCTCTCTGTTAGTGTGTCAAGTGGGTGGAAAGCGGCATAAACACAGCCGTGAAAAGCAGCTAAACCCCATTATGAAAATAAATTACTTTGAAAAACCCATGAAACAACGACAGTGAAAGAGATAGAAATTCTTACACAATGAGTTCAGGGGCTGTGATGCAACCTGGATTGACCATATCTAGACCCACAGCTGGATGAGACATAAGGGTGGACACTCTTGGGGCTGAGAGGTTTGGTGAGGTTGGGTGAGCAAACGCAGACCCTTTAAAGGAATACTGCGTGGTACCCATCGCATGGGTCCCAAATCTCCAGCTTCAAGGGCATCTTCCTACATCGAAAACATGCATGAGAAACCCAGAAGATGGTACACCGTGTGATGGGGAAAGGTTTCTAAAACGCACCTCATTTCTCATCTCCTTGTGCCCGGGTTCGCCATTCCAGCCGCTTTACTAGCAATCTCCCTACTTGGAGCATCAGCACCTTTAACCTCCTGTTCCGTACAGGTTGCAATTTGTCCTGAGGATGAACGGGAAGACGGGGAACCAACGAGAGACTAGCTCTTGGTGTCGGGACAGGCACAGGTCACTCCATTTTCCCATCAGGAAGAAGAATTAACCACAGGCTCAGCCTGCCCCCCGGAACCAGAACAGGGCCTGAAGCCATCCTGCGCTTTTGCGGCCAGCTCCCAAAAAAGCGAGTTGTAAAATGGAGGTTCAGGGCACTGCAATTCACAAACCTGCAGAGTTATAAATGATAACTCTCGTCCACAAATATATTGAGGGAAGGCAAAGAAGAGGATTTGAAATCAAGGCAGAATTGCACGAAACAGATTTCAGGAGGTAGATACGAATCGCCTTTAAAGCACATGAAAAGCGGCAAAACGTTGACAATGATGCCCTTGGCCAAAAAGGGCGTATGCGTTTTTTTCCTGAATATATTCAGGAAAAAACGCATACGCCCTTTTTGGCCAACCAAGCAACCTGGAAAGGCAAATCAGCGCTACAGAGAAGTCTCGCTTCCCATCGGTCAAAAGGGCCATGCTGAAAAAAGTGTCAAAACCAGAAATGCAGGACAGGCCATGGAGAAATGGGAGCCTTGCTACACTGATGGGCGGGATGTAAATTGCCAACAGCCACTCTGGAGAAGTGTACGGTGTGTCCTGAAACATCTGAAAAACACAGCTTAGAGAGCATAGGGCACTTCCACTCATGGGGGTATAAATTGGGAAAATGAAAAATCAGCAAGACACAAGCACCCCAAAGTTGAGGGCTGCTCTGTTGACAAGGACCTCCACTTCATTCCACCTTCAATATCCCAGGAAAGAGAAAAATGGATAAAGAAGTTGTGGTCCTTATGTACAATGGAATATCACTCAGCCATGAAATCAATGTCATAATGTTAGTAGCAGCATGATGAGTGGATTTAGGTACGACGATTCTAAGTGAAATAAGTCACACAGAAAAGGACACTTCTCCTAAGGTATCACTGATAGAGGGAATGTAAAAACCGTTACACTTGAACTGAATTACAAAACAGAACAGAGTCCACACATGCAGAAAACACACTATGGCTGCTTAACGGGAAAGGTGAGGTGGGGTGATACATAAAACAAGGGTATCAAATTAGCTCAGATACCGTTCCATAAACCCAATATGTAGTAGACAAGACCTACTCCTTGCTCAGAGAACTGGACTCAACACGCCCTATTCACCGCACAAGGAATATATCTGACTAGTAATAATCTTACAGCCTATGTATTGATATCTCTCTGTTAGTGTGTCAAGTGGGTGGAAAGCGGCATAAACACAGCCGTGAAAAGCAGCTAAACCCCATTATGAAAATAAATTACTTTGAAAAACCCATGAAACAACGACAGTGAAAGAGATAGAAATTCTTACACAATGAGTTCAGGGGCTGTGATGCAACCTGGATTGACCATATCTAGACCCACAGCTGGATGAGACATAAGGGTGGACACTCTTGGGGCTGAGAGGTTTGGTGAGGTTGGGTGAGCAAACGCAGACCCTTTAAAGGAATACTGCGTGGTACCCATCGCATGGGTCCCAAATCTCCAGCTTCAAGGGCATCTTCCTACATCGAAAACATGCATGAGAAACCCAGAAGATGGTACACCGTGTGATGGGGAAAGGTTTCTAAAACGCACTCATTTCTCATCTCCTTGTGCCCGGGTTCGCCATTCCAGCCGCTTTACTAGCAATCTCCCTACTTGGAGCATCAGCACCTTTAACCTCCTGTTCCGTACAGGTTGCAATTTGTCCTGAGGATGAACGGGAAGACGGGGAACCAACGAGAGACTAGCTCTTGGTGTCGGGACAGGCACAGGTCACTCCATTTTCCCATCAGGAAGAAGAATTAACCACAGGCTCAGCCTGCCCCCCGGAACCAGAACAGGGCCTGAAGCCATCCTGCGCTTTTGCGGCCAGCTCCCAAAAAAGCGAGTTGTAAAATGGAGGTTCAGGGCACTGCAATTCACAAACCTGCAGAGTTATAAATGATAACTCTCGTCCCCAAATATATTGAGGAAGGCAAAGAAGAGGATTTGAAATCAAGGCAGAATTGCACGAAACAGATTTCAGGAGGTAGATACGAATCGCCTTTAAAGCACATGAAAAGCGGCAAAACGTTGACAATGATGCCCTTGGCCAAAAAGGGCGTATGCGTTTTTTCCTGAATATATTCAGGAAAAAACGCATACGCCCTTTTTGGCCAACCAAGCAACCTGGAAAGGCAAATCAGCGCTACAGAGAAGTCTCGCTTCCCATCGGTCAAAAGGGCCATGCTGAAAAAAGTGTCAAAACCAGAAATGCAGGACAGGCCATGGAGAAATGGGAGCCTTGCTACACTGATGGGCGGGATGTAAATTGCCAACAGCCACTCTGGAGAAGTGTACGGTGTGTCCTGAAACATCTGAAAAACACAGCTTAGAGAGCATAGGGCACTTCCACTCATGGGGGTATAAATTGGGAAAATGAAAAATCAGCAAGACACAAGCACCCCAAAGTTGAGGGCTGCTCTGTTGACAAGGACCTCCACTTCATTCCACCTTCAATATCCCAGGAAAGAGAAAAATGGATAAAGAAGTTGTGGTCCTTATGTACAATGGAATATCACTCAGCCATGAAATCAATGTCATAATGTTAGTAGCAGCATGATGAGTGGATTTAGGTACGACGATTCTAAGTGAAATAAGTCACACAGAAAAGGACACTTCTCCTAAGGTATCACTGATGGAGGGAATGTAAAAACCGTTACACTTGAACTGAATTACAAAACAGAACAGAGTCACACATGCAGAAAACACACTATGGCTGCTTAACGGGAAAGGTGAGGTGGGGTGATACATAAAACAAGGGTATCAAATTAGCTCAGATACCGTTCCATAAACCCAATATGTAGTAGACAAGACCTACTCCTTGCTCAGAGAACTGGACTCAACACGCCCTATTCCACCGCACAAGAATATATCTGACTAGTAATAATCTAACAGCCTATGTATTGATATCTCTCTGTTAGTGTGTCAAGTGGGTGGAAAGCGGCATAAACACAGCCGTGAAAAGCAGCTAAACCCCATTATGAAATAAATTACTTTGAAAAACCCATGAAACAACGACAGTGAAAGAGATAGAAATTCTTACACAATGAGTTCAGGGGCTGTGATGCAACCTGGATTGACCATATCTAGACCCACAGCTGGATGAGACATAAGGGTGGACACTCTTGGGGCTGAGAGGTTTGGTGAGGTTGGGTGAGCAAACGCAGACCCTTTAAAGGAATACTGCGTGGTACCCATCGCATGGGTCCCAAATCTCCAGCTTCAAGGGCATCTTCCTACATCGAAAACATGCATGAGAAACCCAGAAGATGGTACACCGTGTGATGGGGAAAGGTTTCTAAAACGCACCTCATTTCTCATCTCCTTGTGCCCGGGTTCGCCATTCCAGCCGCTTTACTAGCAATCTCCCTACTTGGAGCATCAGCACCTTTAACCTCCTGTTCCGTACAGGTTGCAATTTGTCCTGAGGATGAACGGGAAGACGGGGAACCAACGAGAGACTAGCTCTTGGTGTCGGGACAGGCACAGGTCACTCCATTTTCCCATCAGGAAGAAGAATTAACCACAGGCTCAGCCTGCCCCCCGGAACCAGAACAGGGCCTGAAGCCATCCTGCGCTTTTGCGGCCAGCTCCCCAAAAAAGCGAGTTGTAAAATGGAGGTTCAGGGCACTGCAATTCACAAACCTGCAGAGTTATAAATGATAACTCTCGTCCCCAAATATATTGAGGGAAGGCAAAGAAGAGGATTTGAAATCAAGGCAGAATTGCACGAAACAGATTTCAGGAGGTAGATACGAATCGCCTTTAAAGCACATGAAAAGCGGCAAAACGTTGACAATGATGCCCTTGGCCAAAAAGGGCGTATGCGTTTTTTCCTGAATATATTCCAGGAAAAAACGCATACGCCCTTTTTGGCCAACCAAGCAACCTGGAAAGGCAAATCAGCGCTACAGAGAAGTCTCGCTTCCCCATCGGTCAAAAGGGCCATGCTGAAAAAAGTGTCAAAACCAGAAATGCAGGACAGGCCATGGAGAAATGGGAGCCTTGCTACGCTGATGGGCGGGATGTAATTGCCAACAGCCACTCTGGAGAAGTGTACGGTGTGTCCTGAAACATCTGAAAAACACAGCTTAGAGAGCATAGGGCACTTCCACTCATGGGGGTATAAATTGGGAAAATGAAAAATCAGCAAGACACAAGCACCCCAAAGTTGAGGGCTGCTCTGTGACAAGGACCTCCACTTCATTCCACCTTCAATATCCCAGGAAAGAGAAAAATGGATAAAGAAGTTGTGGTCCTTATGTACAATGGAATATCACTCAGCCATGAAATCAATGTCATAATGTTAGTAGCAGCATGATGAGTGGATTTAGGTACGACGATTCTAAGTGAAATAAGTCACACAGAAAAGGACACTTCTCCTAAGGTATCACTGATGGAGGGAATGTAAAAACCGTTACACTTGAACTGAATTACAAAACAGAACAGAGTCACACATGCAGAAAACACACTATGGCTGCTTAACGGGAAAGGTGAGGTGGGGTGATACATAAAACAAGGGTATCAAATTAGCTCAGATACCGTTCCATAAACCCAATATGTAGTAGACAAGACCTACTCCTTGCTCAGAGAACTGACTCAACACGCCCTATTCACCGCACAAGAATATATCTGACTAGTAATAATCTTACAGCCTATGTATTGATATCTCTCTGTTAGTGTGTCAAGTGGGTGGAAAGCGGCATAAACACAGCCGTGAAAAGCAGCTAAACCCCATTATGAAAATAAATTACTTTGAAAAACCCATGAAACAACGACAGTGAAAGAGATAGAAATTCTTACACAATGAGTTCAGGGGCTGTGATGCAACCTGGATTGACCATATCTAGACCCACAGCTGGATGAGACATAAGGGTGGACACTCTTGGGGCTGAGAGGTTTGGTGAGGTTGGGTGAGCAAACGCAGACCCTTTAAAGAATACTGCGTGGTACCCATCGCATGGGTCCCAAATCTCCAGCTTCAAGGGCATCTTCCTACATCGAAAACATGCATGAGAAACCCAGAAGATGGTACACCGTGTGATGGGGAAAGGTTTCTAAAACGCACCTCATTTCTCATCTCCTTGTGCCCGGGTTCGCCATTCCAGCCGCTTTACTAGCAATCTCCCTACTTGGAGCATCAGCACCTTTAACCTCCTGTTCCGTACAGGTTGCAATTTGTCCTGAGGATGAACGGGAAGACGGGGAACCAACGAGAGACTAGCTCTTGGTGTCGGGACAGGCACAGGTCACTCCATTTTCCCATCAGGAAGAAGAATTAACCACAGGCTCAGCCTGCCCCCCGGAACCAGAACAGGGCCTGAAGCCATCCTGCGCTTTTGCGGCCAGCTCCCAAAAAAGCGAGTTGTAAAATGGAGGTTCAGGGGCACTGCAATTCACAAACCTGCAGAGTTATAAATGATAACTCTCGTCCACAAATATATTGAGGGAAGGCAAAGAAGAGGATTTGAAATCAAGGCAGAATTGCACGAAACAGATTTCAGGAGGTAGATACGAATCGCCTTTAAAGCACATGAAAAGCGGCAAAACGTTGACAATGATGCCCTTGGCCAAAAAGGGCGTATGCGTTTTTTCCTGAATATATTCAGGAAAAAACGCATACGCCCTTTTTGGCCAACCAAGCAACCTGGAAAGGCAAATCAGCGCTACAGAGAAGTCTCGCTTCCCATCGGTCAAAAGGGCCATGCTGAAAAAAGTGTCAAAACCAGAAATGCAGGACAGGCCATGGAGAAATGGGAGCCTTGCTACGCTGATGGGCGGGATGTAAATTGCCAACAGCCACTCTGGAGAAGTGTACGGTGTGTCCTGAAACATCTGAAAAACACAGCTTAGAGAGCATAGGGCACTTCCACTCATGGGGGTATAAATTGGGAAAATGAAAAATCAGCAAGACACAAGCACCCCAAAGGTTGAGGGCTGCTCTGTTGACAAGGACCTCCACTTCATTCCACCTTCAATATCCCAGGAAAGAGAAAAATGGATAAAGAAGTTGTGGTCCTTATGTACAATGGAATATCACTCAGCCATGAAATCAATGTCATAATGTTAGTAGCAGCATGATGAGTGGATTTAGGTACGACGATTCTAAGTGAAATAAGTCACACAGAAAAGGACACTTCTCCTAAGGTATCACTGATGGAGGGAATGTAAAAACCGTTACACTTGAACTGAATTACAAAACAGAACAGAGTCACACATGCAGAAAACACACTATGGCTGCTTAACGGGAAAGGTGAGGTGGGGTGATACATAAAACAAGGGTATCAAATTAGCTCAGATACCGTTCCATAAACCCAATATGTAGTAGACAAGACCTACTCCTTGCTCAGAGAACTGGACTCAACACGCCCTATTCACCGCACAAGAATATATCTGACTAGTAATAATCTTAAAGCCTATGTATTGATATCTCTCTGTTAGTGTGTCAAGTGGGTGGAAAGCGGCATAAACACAGCCGTGAAAAGCAGCTAAACCCCATTATGAAAATAAATTACTTTGAAAAACCCATGAAACAACGACAGTGAAAGAGATAGAAATTCTTACACAATGAGTTCAGGGGCTGTGATGCAACCTGGATTGACCATATCTAGACCCACAGCTGGATGAGACATAAGGGTGGACACTCTTGGGGCTGAGAGGTTTGGTGAGGTTGGGTGAGCAAACGCAGACCCTTTAAAGGAATACTGCGTGGTACCCATCGCATGGGTCCCAAATCTCCAGCTTCAAGGGCATCTTCCTACATCGAAAACATGCATGAGAAACCCAGAAGATGGTACACCGTGTGATGGGGAAAGGTTTCTAAAACGCACCTCATTTCTCATCTCCTTGTGCCCGGGTTCGCCATTCCAGCCGCTTTACTAGCAATCTCCCTACTTGGAGCATCAGCACCTTTAACCTCCTGTTCCGTACAGGTTGCAATTTGTCCTGAGGATGAACGGGAAGACGGGGAACCAACGAGAGACTAGCTCTTGGTGTCGGGACAGGCACAGGTCACTCCATTTTCCCATCAGGAAGAAGAATTAACCACAGGCTCAGCCTGCCCCCCGGAACCAGAACAGGGCCTGAAGCCATCCTGCGCTTTTGCGGCCAGCTCCCAAAAAAGCGAGTTGTAAAATGGAGGTTCAGGGCACTGCAATTCACAAACCTGCAGAGTTATAAATGATAACTCTCGTCCACAAATATATTGAGGGAAGGCAAAGAAGAGGATTTGAAATCAAGGCAGAATTGCACGAAACAGATTTCAGGAGGTAGATACGAATCGCCTTTAAAGCACATGAAAAGCGGCAAAACGTTGACAATGATGCCCTTGGCCAAAAAGGGCGTATGCGTTTTTTCCTGAATATATTCAGGAAAAAACGCATACGCCCTTTTTGGCCAACCAAGCAACCTGGAAAGGCAAATCAGCGCTACAGAGAAGTCTCGCTTCCCATCGGTCAAAAGGGCCATGCTGAAAAAAGTGTCAAAACCAGAAATGCAGGACAGGCCATGGAGAAATGGGAGCCTTGCTACGCTGATGGGCGGGATGTAAATTGCCAACAGCCACTCTGGAGAAGTGTACGGTGTGTCTGAAACATCTGAAAAACACAGCTTAGAGAGCATAGGGCACTTCCACTCATGGGGGTATAAATTGGGAAAATGAAAAATCAGCAAGACACAAGCACCCCAAAGTTGAGGGCTGCTCTGTTGACAAGGACCTCCACTTCATTCCACCTTCAATATCCCAGGAAAGAGAAAAATGGATAAAGAAGTTGTGGTCCTTATGTACAATGGAATATCACTCAGCCATGAAATCAATGTCATAATGTTAGTAGCAGCATGATGAGTGGATTTAGGTACGACGATTCTAAGTGAAATAAGTCACACAGAAAGGACACTTCTCCTAAGGTATCACTGATAGAGGGAATGTAAAAACCGTTACACTTTGAACTGAATTACAAAACAGAACAGAGTCACACATGCAGAAAACACACTATGGCTGCTTAACGGGAAAGGTGAGGTGGGGTGATACATAAAACAAGGGTATCAAATTAGCTCAGATACCGTTCCATAAACCCAATATGTAGTAGACAAGACCTACTCCTTGCTCAGAGAACTGGACTCAACACGCCCTATTCACCGCACAAGAATATATCTGACTAGTAATAATCTTACAGCCTATGTATTGATATCTCTCTGTTAGTGTGTCAAGTGGGTGGAAAGCGGCATAAACACAGCCGTGAAAAGCAGCTAAACCCCATTATGAAAATAAATTACTTTGAAAAACCCATGAAACAACGACAGTGAAAGAGATAGAAATTCTTACACAATGAGTTCAGGGGCTGTGATGCAACCTGGATTGACCATATCTAGACCCACAGCTGGATGAGACATAAGGGTGGACACTCTTGGGGCTGAGAGGTTTGGTGAGGTTGGGTGAGCAAACGCAGACCCTTTAAAGGAATACTGCGTGGTACCCATCGCATGGGTCCCAAATC